>NW_024042055.1:0-30010 GCF_014851395.1 Micropterus salmoides | reverse complement strand
AGCAGCTCCAGCAGGGACCCCAAACTTCTCTTTACCGAGCCACATTAACCAGCTCTGACCGGGGATCCCGGGGCGTTCCCAGGCCAGTGTGGAGATACAATCCCTCCACCTAGTCCTGGGTCTTCCCCTAGGCCTCCTCCCAGCTGGACGTGCCTGGAACACCTCCTAGGAGGCGTTCAGGAGGCATCCTTACCAGATGCCCAAACCACCTCAACTGGCTCCTTCGACGCAAAGGAGCAGCGGCTCTACTCTGAGCTCCTCGCGGATGGCTGCTTCTCACCTTATCTCTAAGGGAGACACCAGCCACCCGCCTGAGAAACCCATTCGGCCGCTTGTACCCGCGACCTCGTTCTGTCGGTCATGACCCCCTTCATGACCATAGGAGGGTAGGAACGAAATTGACCGGCGATCGAGAGCTTTGCCTTACGCTCGGCTCTCTTTTTGTCACAACGGTGCGGTAAAGCGAGTGCAATACTGCCCCCGCTGCTCCGATTCTGCGGCCAATCTCCTGCTCCAGTCTCCCCTCACGCGTGAACAAGACCCCGAGGTACTTGAACTCCTTCACTTGGGTAGGACCATTCCCTACCTGGAGTTGGCACCCCACCCCGTTTCCTGCTGAGACCATGGCCTCAGATTTAGAGGTGCGAATCCTCATCCCAACCGCTTCACACTCTGCTGCCAACCGATCCAGTGAGAGCTGAAGGTCAAGGACCGATGACGCCATCAGGACCACATCATCCGCAAAAAGCAGCGACGAGATACCAAACCGCAACCCCTCCCCACCCGACTACGCCTCGACTCCTGTCCATGGCTATCGCAAACAGGATTGGTGACAAAGCGCAGCCCTGGCGAAGGCCAACCCTCACCTGGAAAAAGTCCGACTTACAGCCGAGTACTCGGACACAGTTTCTCGCTTTGGATGTACAGGGATTGGATAGCCCTGAGACGGGACCCCCTCACCCCGCACTACATATTCCATCTAATTTAGGAAACCGTTTTTAGACACTGGATTAAAATGCTATTAGGTAAAAGTATATGTTTTTAATGAGGGAATACAATCAAATATTTGCTTTAAAGCTCAAGAGTACCTGTGCTGCGTTATCTCAGAAACGTTATCCTATGCTAGATCGGCCTCTGGTGGGCAGATGAGGCAACAGCGGCCGAATAGCTCAGCTGGGAGAGCGTTAGACTGAAGAAAAGTCCCTGGTTCGATCCCGGGTTTCGGCAAGAGCCCGGTGGCTTTTGATGGCACAGAGGGAATACAATCAAAATTTGCTTTAAAGCTCAAGAGTACCTCTGTATCTCAGAAACGTTATCCTATGCTAGATCGGCCTCTGGTGGGCAGATGAGGCAACAGCGGCCGAAATAGCTCAGCTGGGAGAGCGTTAGACTGAAGATCTAAAGGTCCCTGGTTCGATCCCGGGTTTCGGCAAGAGCCCGGTGGCTTTTGATGGCACAGAGGGAATACAATCAAATATTTGCTTTAAAGCTCCGAAGAACAGTGGATGTGAAACCCAAAGAGAGATTCAACCGAGAAATACACCCACTATAGCCATTGTGTTTTGTAAAAGCCTTGACTTTCCCTGAACAGGCAGCATATTACACCACACTGCATCCACACCATTCCTTCCATCCATCTTCATCTGCTTATCCGGGTCGGGGCGCGGGGCAGCAGCTCCAGCAGGGGACCCCAAACTTCTCTTTACCGAGCCACATTAACCAGCTCTGACCGGGGGATCCCGGGGCGTTCCCAGGCCAGTGTGGAGATACAATCCCTCCACCTAGTCCTGGGTCTTCCCCTAGGCCTCCTCCCGCTGGACGTGCCTGGAACACCTCCCTAGGGAGGCTTCAGGAGGCATCCTTACCAGATGCCCAAACCACCTCAACTGGCTCCTTTCGACGCAAAGGCAGCGGCTCTACTCTGAGCTCCTCGCGGATGGCTGAGCTTCTCACCTTATCTCTAAGGGAGACACCAGCCACCCGCCTGAGGAAACCCATTTCGGCCGCTTGTACCCGCGACCTCGTTCTGTCGGTCATGACCCAGCCTTCATGACCATAGTGAGGGTAGGAACGAAAATTGACCGGCGGATCGAGAGCTTTGCCTTACGGCTCGGCTCTCTTTTTGTCACAACGGTGCGGTAAAGCGAGTGCAATACTGCCCCCGCTGCTCCGATTCTGCGGCCAATCTCCTGCTCCAGTCTCCCCTCACGCGTGAACAAGACCCCGAGGTACTTGAACTCCTTCACTTGGGTAAGGACTCATTCCCTACCTGGAGTTGGCACCCACCCGTTTCCTGCTGAGAACCATGGCCTCAGATTTAGAGGTGCGAATCCTCATCCCAACCGCTTCACACTCTGCTGCCAACCGATCCAGTGAGAGCTGAAGGTCAAGGACCGATGACGCCATCAGGACCACATCATCCGCAAAAAGCAGCGACGAGATACCAAACCGCAACCCCTCCCCACCACGACTACGCCTCGACATCCTGTCCATGGCTATCGCAAACAGGATTGGTGACAAAGCGCAGCCCTGGCGAAGGCCAACCCTCACCTGGAAAAAGTCCGACTTACAGCCGAGTACTCGGACACAGTTCTCGCTTTGGATGTACAGGGATTGGATAGCCCTGAGACGGGACCCCCTCACCCCGCACTACATATTCCATCTAATTTAGGAAACCGTTTTAGACACTGGATTAAAATGCTATTTAGGTAAAAGTATATGTTTTTAATGATGAGGAATACAATCAAAATATTTGCTTTAAAGCTCAAGAGTACCTGTGCTGCGTTATCTCAGAAACGTTATCCTATGCTAGATCGGCCTCTGGTGGGCAGATGAGGCAACAGCGGCCGAAATAGCTCAGCTGGGAGAGCGTTAGACTGAAGATCTAAAGGTCCCTGGTTCGATCCCGGGTTTCGGCAAGAGCCCGGTGGCTTTTGATGGCACAGAGGGAATACAATCAAAATATTTGCTTTAAAGCTCCGAAGAAACAGTGGATGTGAAACCCAAAGAAGAGATTCAACCGAGAAATACACCCACTATAGCCATTGTGTTTTGTAAAAGCCTTGACTTTCCCTGAACAGGCAGCATATTACACCACACTGCATCCACACACATTCCTTCCATCCATCTTCATCTGCTTATCCGGGGTCGGGGCGCGGGGGCAGCAGCTCCAGCAGGGGACCCCAAACTTCTCTTTACCGAGCCACATTAACCAGCTCTGCCGGGGGATCCCGGGGCGTTCCCAGGCCAGTGTGGAGATACAATCCCTCCACCTAGTCCTGGGTCTTCCCCTAGGCCTCCTCCCAGCTGGACGTGCCTGGAACACCTCCCTAGGGAGGCGTTCAGGAGGCATCCTTACCAGATGCCCAAACCACCTCAACTGGCTCCTTTCGACGCAAAGGAGCAGCGGCTCTACTCTGAGCTCCTCGCGGATGGCTGAGCTTCTCACCTTATCTCTAAGGGACACCAGCCACCCGCCTGAGGAAACCCATTTCGGCCGCTTGTACCCGCGACCTCGTTCTGTCGGTCATGACCCAGCCTTCATGACCATAGGTGAGGGTAGGAACGAAAATTGACCGGCGGATCGAGAGCTTTGCCTTACGGCTCGGCTCTCTTTTTGTCACAACGGTGCGGTAAAGCGAGTGCAATACTGCCCCCGCTGCTCCGATTCTGCGGCCAATCTCCTGCTCCAGTCTCCCCTCACGCGTGAACAAGACCCCGAGGTACTTGAACTCCTTCACTTGGGGTAAGGACTCATTCCCTACCTGGAGTTGGCACCCCACCCGTTTCCTGCTGAGAACCATGGCCTCAGATTTAGAGGTGCGAATCCTCATCCCAACCGCTTCACACTCTGCTGCCAACCGATCCAGTGAGAGCTGAAGGTCAAGGACCGATGACGCCATCAGGACCACATCATCCGCAAAAAGCAGCGACGAGATACCAAACCGCAACCCCTCCCCACCACGACTACGCCTCGACATCCTGTCCATGGCTATCGCAAACAGGATTGGTGACAAAGCGCAGCCCTGGCGAAGGCCAACCCTCACCTGGAAAAAGTCCGACTTACAGCCGAGTACTCGGACACAGTTCTCGCTTTGGATGTACAGGGATTGGATAGCCCTGAGACGGGACCCCCTCACCCCGCACTACATATTCCATCTAATTTAGGAAACCGTTTTTAGACACTGGATTAAAATGCTATTTAGGTAAAAGTATATGTTTTTAATGATGAGGGAATACAATCAAAATATTTGCTTTAAAGCTCAAGAGTACCTGTGCTGCGTTATCTCAGAAACGTTATCCTATGCTAGATCGGCCTCTGGTGGGCAGATGAGGCAACAGCGGCCGAAATAGCTCAGCTGGGAGAGCGTTAGACTGAAGATCTAAAGGTCCCTGGTTCGATCCCGGGTTTCGGCAAGAGCCCGGTGGCTTTTGATGGCACAGAGGGAATACAATCAAAATATTTGCTTTAAAGCTCAAGAGTACCTCTGTATCTCAGAAACGTTATCCTATGCTAGATCGGCCTCTGGTGGGCAGATGAGGCAACAGCGGCCGAAATAGCTCAGCTGGGAGAGCGTTAGACTGAAGATCTAAAGGTCCCTGGTTCGATCCCGGGTTTCGGCAAGAGCCCGGTGGCTTTTGATGGCACAGAGGGAATACAATCAAAATATTTGCTTTAAAGCTCCGAAGAAACAGTGGATGTGAAACCCAAAGAAGAGATTCAACCGAGAAATACACCCACTATAGCCATTGTGTTTTGTAAAAGCCTTGACTTTCCCTGAACAGGCAGCATATTACACCACACTGCATCCACACACATTCCTTCCATCCATCTTCATCTGCTTATCCGGGGTCGGGGCGCGGGGGCAGCAGCTCCAGCAGGGGACCCCAAACTTCTCTTTACCGAGCCACATTAACCAGCTCTGGCCGGGGGATCCCGGGGCGTTCCCAGGCCAGTGTGGAGATACAATCCCTCCACCTAGTCCTGGGTCTTCCCCTAGGCCTCCTCCCAGCTGGACGTGCCTGGAACACCTCCCTAGGGAGGCGTTCAGGAGGCATCCTTACCAGATGCCCAAACCACCTCAACTGGCTCCTTTCGACGCAAAGGAGCAGCGGCTCTACTCTGAGCTCCTCGCGGATGGCTGAGCTTCTCACCTTATCTCTAAGGGAGACACCAGCCACCCGCCTGAGGAAACCCATTTCGGCCGCTTGTACCCGCGACCTCGTTCTGTCGGTCATGACCCAGCCTTCATGACCATAGGTGAGGGTAGGAACGAAAATTGACCGGCGGATCGAGAGCTTTGCCTTACGGCTCGGCTCTCTTTTTGTCACAACGGTGCGGTAAAGCGAGTGCAATACTGCCCCCGCTGCTCCGATTCTGCGGCCAATCTCCTGCTCCAGTCTCCCCTCACGCGTGAACAAGACCCCGAGGTACTTGAACTCCTTCACTTGGGGTAAGGACTCATTCCCTACCTGGAGTTGGCACCCCACCCGTTTCCTGCTGAGAACCATGGCCTCAGATTTAGAGGTGCGAATCCTCATCCCAACCGCTTCACACTCTGCTGCCAACCGATCCAGTGAGAGCTGAAGGTCAAGGACCGATGACGCCATCAGGACCACATCATCCGCAAAAAGCAGCGACGAGATACCAAACCGCAACCCCTCCCCACCACGACTACGCCTCGACATCCTGTCCATGGCTATCGCAAACAGGATTGGTGACAAAGCGCAGCCCTGGCGAAGGCCAACCCTCACCTGGAAAAAGTCCGACTTACAGCCGAGTACTCGGACACAGTTCTCGCTTTGGATGTACAGGGATTGGATAGCCCTGAGACGGGACCCCCTCACCCCGCACTACATATTCCATCTAATTTAGGAAACCGTTTTTAGACACTGGATTAAAATGCTATTTAGGTAAAAGTATATGTTTTTAATGATGAGGGAATACAATCAAAATATTTGCTTTAAAGCTCAAGAGTACCTGTGCTGCGTTATCTCAGAAACGTTATCCTATGCTAGATCGGCCTCTGGTGGGCAGATGAGGCAACAGCGGCCGAAATAGCTCAGCTGGGAGAGCGTTAGACTGAAGATCTAAAGGTCCCTGGTTCGATCCCGGGTTTCGGCAAGAGCCCGGTGGCTTTTGATGGCACAGAGGGAATACAATCAAAATATTTGCTTTAAAGCTCCGAAGAAACAGTGGATGTGAAACCCAAAGAAGAGATTCAACCGAGAAATACACCCACTATAGCCATTGTGTTTTGTAAAAGCCTTGACTTTCCCTGAACAGGCAGCATATTACACCACACTGCATCCACACACATTCCTTCCATCCATCTTCATCTGCTTATCCGGGGTCGGGGCGCGGGGGCAGCAGCTCCAGCAGGGGACCCCAAACTTCTCTTTACCGAGCCACATTAACCAGCTCTGACCGGGGGATCCCGGGGCGTTCCCAGGCCAGTGTGGAGATACAATCCCTCCACCTAGTCCTGGGTCTTCCCCTAGGCCTCCTCCCAGCTGGACGTGCCTGGAACACCTCCCTAGGGAGGCGTTCAGGAGGCATCCTTACCAGATGCCCAAACCACCTCAACTGGCTCCTTTCGACGCAAAGGAGCAGCGGCTCTACTCTGAGCTCCTCGCGGATGGCTGAGCTTCTCACCTTATCTCTAAGGGAGACACCAGCCACCCGCCTGAGGAAACCCATTTCGGCCGCTTGTACCCGCGACCTCGTTCTGTCGGTCATGACCCAGCCTTCATGACCATAGGTGAGGGTAGGAACGAAAATTGACCGGCGGATCGAGAGCTTTGCCTTACGGCTCGGCTCTCTTTTTGTCACAACGGTGCGGTAAAGCGAGTGCAATACTGCCCCCGCTGCTCCGATTCTGCGGCCAATCTCCTGCTCCAGTCTCCCCTCACGCGTGAACAAGACCCCGAGGTACTTGAACTCCTTCACTTGGGGTAAGGACTCATTCCCTACCTGGAGTTGGCACCCCACCCGTTTCCTGCTGAGAACCATGGCCTCAGATTTAGAGGTGCGAATCCTCATCCCAACCGCTTCACACTCTGCTGCCAACCGATCCAGTGAGAGCTGAAGGTCAAGGACCGATGACGCCATCAGGACCACATCATCCGCAAAAAGCAGCGACGAGATACCAAACCGCAACCCCTCCCCACCACGACTACGCCTCGACATCCTGTCCATGGCTATCGCAAACAGGATTGGTGACAAAGCGCAGCCCTGGCGAAGGCCAACCCTCACCTGGAAAAAGTCCGACTTACAGCCGAGTACTCGGACACAGTTCTCGCTTTGGATGTACAGGGATTGGATAGCCCTGAGACGGGACCCCCTCACCCCGCACTACATATTCCATCTAATTTAGGAAACCGTTTTTAGACACTGGATTAAAATGCTATTTAGGTAAAAGTATATGTTTTTAATGATGAGGGAATACAATCAAAATATTTGCTTTAAAGCTCAAGAGTACCTGTGCTGCGTTATCTCAGAAACGTTATCCTATGCTAGATCGGCCTCTGGTGGGCAGATGAGGCAACAGCGGCCGAAATAGCTCAGCTGGGAGAGCGTTAGACTGAAGATCTAAAGGTCCCTGGTTCGATCCCGGGTTTCGGCAAGAGCCCGGTGGCTTTTGATGGCACAGAGGGAATACAATCAAAATATTTGCTTTAAAGCTCAAGAGTACCTCTGTATCTCAGAAACGTTATCCTATGCTAGATCGGCCTCTGGTGGGCAGATGAGGCAACAGCGGCCGAAATAGCTCAGCTGGGAGAGCGTTAGACTGAAGATCTAAAGGTCCCTGGTTCGATCCCGGGTTTCGGCAAGAGCCCGGTGGCTTTTGATGGCACAGAGGGAATACAATCAAAATATTTGCTTTAAAGCTCCGAAGAAACAGTGGATGTGAAACCCAAAGAAGAGATTCAACCGAGAAATACACCCACTATAGCCATTGTGTTTTGTAAAAGCCTTGACTTTCCCTGAACAGGCAGCATATTACACCACACTGCATCCACACACATTCCTTCCATCCATCTTCATCTGCTTATCCGGGGTCGGGGCGCGGGGGCAGCAGCTCCAGCAGGGGACCCCAAACTTCTCTTTACCGAGCCACATTAACCAGCTCTGACCGGGGGATCCCGGGGCGTTCCCAGGCCAGTGTGGAGATACAATCCCTCCACCTAGTCCTGGGTCTTCCCCTAGGCCTCCTCCCAGCTGGACGTGCCTGGAACACCTCCCTAGGGAGGCGTTCAGGAGGCATCCTTACCAGATGCCCAAACCACCTCAACTGGCTCCTTTCGACGCAAAGGAGCAGCGGCTCTACTCTGAGCTCCTCGCGGATGGCTGAGCTTCTCACCTTATCTCTAAGGGAGACACCAGCCACCCGCCTGAGGAAACCCATTTCGGCCGCTTGTACCCGCGACCTCGTTCTGTCGGTCATGACCCAGCCTTCATGACCATAGGTGAGGGTAGGAACGAAAATTGACCGGCGGATCGAGAGCTTTGCCTTACGGCTCGGCTCTCTTTTTGTCACAACGGTGCGGTAAAGCGAGTGCAATACTGCCCCCGCTGCTCCGATTCTGCGGCCAATCTCCTGCTCCAGTCTCCCCTCACGCGTGAACAAGACCCCGAGGTACTTGAACTCCTTCACTTGGGGTAAGGACTCATTCCCTACCTGGAGTTGGCACCCCACCCGTTTCCTGCTGAGAACCATGGCCTCAGATTTAGAGGTGCGAATCCTCATCCCAACCGCTTCACACTCTGCTGCCAACCGATCCAGTGAGAGCTGAAGGTCAAGGACCGATGACGCCATCAGGACCACATCATCCGCAAAAAGCAGCGACGAGATACCAAACCGCAACCCCTCCCCACCACGACTACGCCTCGACATCCTGTCCATGGCTATCGCAAACAGGATTGGTGACAAAGCGCAGCCCTGGCGAAGGCCAACCCTCACCTGGAAAAAGTCCGACTTACAGCCGAGTACTCGGACACAGTTCTCGCTTTGGATGTACAGGGATTGGATAGCCCTGAGACGGGACCCCCTCACCCCGCACTACATATTCCATCTAATTTAGGAAACCGTTTTTAGACACTGGATTAAAATGCTATTTAGGTAAAAGTATATGTTTTTAATGATGAGGGAATACAATCAAAATATTTGCTTTAAAGCTCAAGAGTACCTGTGCTGCGTTATCTCAGAAACGTTATCCTATGCTAGATCGGCCTCTGGTGGGCAGATGAGGCAACAGCGGCCGAAATAGCTCAGCTGGGAGAGCGTTAGACTGAAGATCTAAAGGTCCCTGGTTCGATCCCGGGTTTCGGCAAGAGCCCGGTGGCTTTTGATGGCACAGAGGGAATACAATCAAAATATTTGCTTTAAAGCTCAAGAGTACCTCTGTATCTCAGAAACGTTATCCTATGCTAGATCGGCCTCTGGTGGGCAGATGAGGCAACAGCGGCCGAAATAGCTCAGCTGGGAGAGCGTTAGACTGAAGATCTAAAGGTCCCTGGTTCGATCCCGGGTTTCGGCAAGAGCCCGGTGGCTTTTGATGGCACAGAGGGAATACAATCAAAATATTTGCTTTAAAGCTCCGAAGAAACAGTGGATGTGAAACCCAAAGAAGAGATTCAACCGAGAAATACACCCACTATAGCCATTGTGTTTTGTAAAAGCCTTGACTTTCCCTGAACAGGCAGCATATTACACCACACTGCATCCACACACATTCCTTCCATCCATCTTCATCTGCTTATCCGGGGTCGGGGCGCGGGGGCAGCAGCTCCAGCAGGGGACCCCAAACTTCTCTTTACCGAGCCACATTAACCAGCTCTGACCGGGGGATCCCGGGGCGTTCCCAGGCCAGTGTGGAGATACAATCCCTCCACCTAGTCCTGGGTCTTCCCCTAGGCCTCCTCCCAGCTGGACGTGCCTGGAACACCTCCCTAGGGAGGCGTTCAGGAGGCATCCTTACCAGATGCCCAAACCACCTCAACTGGCTCCTTTCGACGCAAAGGAGCAGCGGCTCTACTCTGAGCTCCTCGCGGATGGCTGAGCTTCTCACCTTATCTCTAAGGGAGACACCAGCCACCCGCCTGAGGAAACCCATTTCGGCCGCTTGTACCCGCGACCTCGTTCTGTCGGTCATGACCCAGCCTTCATGACCATAGGTGAGGGTAGGAACGAAAATTGACCGGCGGATCGAGAGCTTTGCCTTACGGCTCGGCTCTCTTTTTGTCACAACGGTGCGGTAAAGCGAGTGCAATACTGCCCCCGCTGCTCCGATTCTGCGGCCAATCTCCTGCTCCAGTCTCCCCTCACGCGTGAACAAGACCCCGAGGTACTTGAACTCCTTCACTTGGGGTAAGGACTCATTCCCTACCTGGAGTTGGCACCCCACCCGTTTCCTGCTGAGAACCATGGCCTCAGATTTAGAGGTGCGAATCCTCATCCCAACCGCTTCACACTCTGCTGCCAACCGATCCAGTGAGAGCTGAAGGTCAAGGACCGATGACGCCATCAGGACCACATCATCCGCAAAAAGCAGCGACGAGATACCAAACCGCAACCCCTCCCCACCACGACTACGCCTCGACATCCTGTCCATGGCTATCGCAAACAGGATTGGTGACAAAGCGCAGCCCTGGCGAAGGCCAACCCTCACCTGGAAAAAGTCCGACTTACAGCCGAGTACTCGGACACAGTTCTCGCTTTGGATGTACAGGGATTGGATAGCCCTGAGACGGGACCCCCTCACCCCGCACTACATATTCCATCTAATTTAGGAAACCGTTTTTAGACACTGGATTAAAATGCTATTTAGGTAAAAGTATATGTTTTTAATGATGAGGGAATACAATCAAAATATTTGCTTTAAAGCTCAAGAGTACCTGTGCTGCGTTATCTCAGAAACGTTATCCTATGCTAGATCGGCCTCTGGTGGGCAGATGAGGCAACAGCGGCCGAAATAGCTCAGCTGGGAGAGCGTTAGACTGAAGATCTAAAGGTCCCTGGTTCGATCCCGGGTTTCGGCAAGAGCCCGGTGGCTTTTGATGGCACAGAGGGAATACAATCAAAATATTTGCTTTAAAGCTCAAGAGTACCTCTGTATCTCAGAAACGTTATCCTATGCTAGATCGGCCTCTGGTGGGCAGATGAGGCAACAGCGGCCGAAATAGCTCAGCTGGGAGAGCGTTAGACTGAAGATCTAAAGGTCCCTGGTTCGATCCCGGGTTTCGGCAAGAGCCCGGTGGCTTTTGATGGCACAGAGGGAATACAATCAAAATATTTGCTTTAAAGCTCCGAAGAAACAGTGGATGTGAAACCCAAAGAAGAGATTCAACCGAGAAATACACCCACTATAGCCATTGTGTTTTGTAAAAGCCTTGACTTTCCCTGAACAGGCAGCATATTACACCACACTGCATCCACACACATTCCTTCCATCCATCTTCATCTGCTTATCCGGGGTCGGGGCGCGGGGGCAGCAGCTCCAGCAGGGGACCCCAAACTTCTCTTTACCGAGCCACATTAACCAGCTCTGACCGGGGGATCCCGGGGCGTTCCCAGGCCAGTGTGGAGATACAATCCCTCCACCTAGTCCTGGGTCTTCCCCTAGGCCTCCTCCCAGCTGGACGTGCCTGGAACACCTCCCTAGGGAGGCGTTCAGGAGGCATCCTTACCAGATGCCCAAACCACCTCAACTGGCTCCTTTCGACGCAAAGGAGCAGCGGCTCTACTCTGAGCTCCTCGCGGATGGCTGAGCTTCTCACCTTATCTCTAAGGGAGACACCAGCCACCCGCCTGAGGAAACCCATTTCGGCCGCTTGTACCCGCGACCTCGTTCTGTCGGTCATGACCCAGCCTTCATGACCATAGGTGAGGGTAGGAACGAAAATTGACCGGCGGATCGAGAGCTTTGCCTTACGGCTCGGCTCTCTTTTTGTCACAACGGTGCGGTAAAGCGAGTGCAATACTGCCCCCGCTGCTCCGATTCTGCGGCCAATCTCCTGCTCCAGTCTCCCCTCACGCGTGAACAAGACCCCGAGGTACTTGAACTCCTTCACTTGGGGTAAGGACTCATTCCCTACCTGGAGTTGGCACCCCACCCGTTTCCTGCTGAGAACCATGGCCTCAGATTTAGAGGTGCGAATCCTCATCCCAACCGCTTCACACTCTGCTGCCAACCGATCCAGTGAGAGCTGAAGGTCAAGGACCGATGACGCCATCAGGACCACATCATCCGCAAAAAGCAGCGACGAGATACCAAACCGCAACCCCTCCCCACCACGACTACGCCTCGACATCCTGTCCATGGCTATCGCAAACAGGATTGGTGACAAAGCGCAGCCCTGGCGAAGGCCAACCCTCACCTGGAAAAAGTCCGACTTACAGCCGAGTACTCGGACACAGTTCTCGCTTTGGATGTACAGGGATTGGATAGCCCTGAGACGGGACCCCCTCACCCCGCACTACATATTCCATCTAATTTAGGAAACCGTTTTTAGACACTGGATTAAAATGCTATTTAGGTAAAAGTATATGTTTTTAATGATGAGGGAATACAATCAAAATATTTGCTTTAAAGCTCAAGAGTACCTGTGCTGCGTTATCTCAGAAACGTTATCCTATGCTAGATCGGCCTCTGGTGGGCAGATGAGGCAACAGCGGCCGAAATAGCTCAGCTGGGAGAGCGTTAGACTGAAGATCTAAAGGTCCCTGGTTCGATCCCGGGTTTCGGCAAGAGCCCGGTGGCTTTTGATGGCACAGAGGGAATACAATCAAAATATTTGCTTTAAAGCTCCGAAGAAACAGTGGATGTGAAACCCAAAGAAGAGATTCAACCGAGAAATACACCCACTATAGCCATTGTGTTTTGTAAAAGCCTTGACTTTCCCTGAACAGGCAGCATATTACACCACACTGCATCCACACACATTCCTTCCATCCATCTTCATCTGCTTATCCGGGGTCGGGGCGCGGGGGCAGCAGCTCCAGCAGGGGACCCCAAACTTCTCTTTACCGAGCCACATTAACCAGCTCTGACCGGGGGATCCCGGGGCGTTCCCAGGCCAGTGTGGAGATACAATCCCTCCACCTAGTCCTGGGTCTTCCCCTAGGCCTCCTCCCAGCTGGACGTGCCTGGAACACCTCCCTAGGGAGGCGTTCAGGAGGCATCCTTACCAGATGCCCAAACCACCTCAACTGGCTCCTTTCGACGCAAAGGAGCAGCGGCTCTACTCTGAGCTCCTCGCGGATGGCTGAGCTTCTCACCTTATCTCTAAGGGAGACACCAGCCACCCGCCTGAGGAAACCCATTTCGGCCGCTTGTACCCGCGACCTCGTTCTGTCGGTCATGACCCAGCCTTCATGACCATAGGTGAGGGTAGGAACGAAAATTGACCGGCGGATCGAGAGCTTTGCCTTACGGCTCGGCTCTCTTTTTGTCACAACGGTGCGGTAAAGCGAGTGCAATACTGCCCCCGCTGCTCCGATTCTGCGGCCAATCTCCTGCTCCAGTCTCCCCTCACGCGTGAACAAGACCCCGAGGTACTTGAACTCCTTCACTTGGGGTAAGGACTCATTCCCTACCTGGAGTTGGCACCCCACCCGTTTCCTGCTGAGAACCATGGCCTCAGATTTAGAGGTGCGAATCCTCATCCCAACCGCTTCACACTCTGCTGCCAACCGATCCAGTGAGAGCTGAAGGTCAAGGACCGATGACGCCATCAGGACCACATCATCCGCAAAAAGCAGCGACGAGATACCAAACCGCAACCCCTCCCCACCACGACTACGCCTCGACATCCTGTCCATGGCTATCGCAAACAGGATTGGTGACAAAGCGCAGCCCTGGCGAAGGCCAACCCTCACCTGGAAAAAGTCCGACTTACAGCCGAGTACTCGGACACAGTTCTCGCTTTGGATGTACAGGGATTGGATAGCCCTGAGACGGGACCCCCTCACCCCGCACTACATATTCCATCTAATTTAGGAAACCGTTTTTAGACACTGGATTAAAATGCTATTTAGGTAAAAGTATATGTTTTTAATGATGAGGGAATACAATCAAAATATTTGCTTTAAAGCTCAAGAGTACCTGTGCTGCGTTATCTCAGAAACGTTATCCTATGCTAGATCGGCCTCTGGTGGGCAGATGAGGCAACAGCGGCCGAAATAGCTCAGCTGGGAGAGCGTTAGACTGAAGATCTAAAGGTCCCTGGTTCGATCCCGGGTTTCGGCAAGAGCCCGGTGGCTTTTGATGGCACAGAGGGAATACAATCAAAATATTTGCTTTAAAGCTCCGAAGAAACAGTGGATGTGAAACCCAAAGAAGAGATTCAACCGAGAAATACACCCACTATAGCCATTGTGTTTTGTAAAAGCCTTGACTTTCCCTGAACAGGCAGCATATTACACCACACTGCATCCACACACATTCCTTCCATCCATCTTCATCTGCTTATCCGGGGTCGGGGCGCGGGGGCAGCAGCTCCAGCAGGGGACCCCAAACTTCTCTTTACCGAGCCACATTAACCAGCTCTGACCGGGGGATCCCGGGGCGTTCCCAGGCCAGTGTGGAGATACAATCCCTCCACCTAGTCCTGGGTCTTCCCCTAGGCCTCCTCCCAGCTGGACGTGCCTGGAACACCTCCCTAGGGAGGCGTTCAGGAGGCATCCTTACCAGATGCCCAAACCACCTCAACTGGCTCCTTTCGACGCAAAGGAGCAGCGGCTCTACTCTGAGCTCCTCGCGGATGGCTGAGCTTCTCACCTTATCTCTAAGGGAGACACCAGCCACCCGCCTGAGGAAACCCATTTCGGCCGCTTGTACCCGCGACCTCGTTCTGTCGGTCATGACCCAGCCTTCATGACCATAGGTGAGGGTAGGAACGAAAATTGACCGGCGGATCGAGAGCTTTGCCTTACGGCTCGGCTCTCTTTTTGTCACAACGGTGCGGTAAAGCGAGTGCAATACTGCCCCCGCTGCTCCGATTCTGCGGCCAATCTCCTGCTCCAGTCTCCCCTCACGCGTGAACAAGACCCCGAGGTACTTGAACTCCTTCACTTGGGGTAAGGACTCATTCCCTACCTGGAGTTGGCACCCCACCCGTTTCCTGCTGAGAACCATGGCCTCAGATTTAGAGGTGCGAATCCTCATCCCAACCGCTTCACACTCTGCTGCCAACCGATCCAGTGAGAGCTGAAGGTCAAGGACCGATGACGCCATCAGGACCACATCATCCGCAAAAAGCAGCGACGAGATACCAAACCGCAACCCCTCCCCACCACGACTACGCCTCGACATCCTGTCCATGGCTATCGCAAACAGGATTGGTGACAAAGCGCAGCCCTGGCGAAGGCCAACCCTCACCTGGAAAAAGTCCGACTTACAGCCGAGTACTCGGACACAGTTCTCGCTTTGGATGTACAGGGATTGGATAGCCCTGAGACGGGACCCCCTCACCCCGCACTACATATTCCATCTAATTTAGGAAACCGTTTTTAGACACTGGATTAAAATGCTATTTAGGTAAAAGTATATGTTTTTAATGATGAGGGAATACAATCAAAATATTTGCTTTAAAGCTCAAGAGTACCTGTGCTGCGTTATCTCAGAAACGTTATCCTATGCTAGATCGGCCTCTGGTGGGCAGATGAGGCAACAGCGGCCGAAATAGCTCAGCTGGGAGAGCGTTAGACTGAAGATCTAAAGGTCCCTGGTTCGATCCCGGGTTTCGGCAAGAGCCCGGTGGCTTTTGATGGCACAGAGGGAATACAATCAAAATATTTGCTTTAAAGCTCAAGAGTACCTCTGTATCTCAGAAACGTTATCCTATGCTAGATCGGCCTCTGGTGGGCAGATGAGGCAACAGCGGCCGAAATAGCTCAGCTGGGAGAGCGTTAGACTGAAGATCTAAAGGTCCCTGGTTCGATCCCGGGTTTCGGCAAGAGCCCGGTGGCTTTTGATGGCACAGAGGGAATACAATCAAAATATTTGCTTTAAAGCTCCGAAGAAACAGTGGATGTGAAACCCAAAGAAGAGATTCAACCGAGAAATACACCCACTATAGCCATTGTGTTTTGTAAAAGCCTTGACTTTCCCTGAACAGGCAGCATATTACACCACACTGCATCCACACACATTCCTTCCATCCATCTTCATCTGCTTATCCGGGGTCGGGGCGCGGGGGCAGCAGCTCCAGCAGGGGACCCCAAACTTCTCTTTACCGAGCCACATTAACCAGCTCTGACCGGGGGATCCCGGGGCGTTCCCAGGCCAGTGTGGAGATACAATCCCTCCACCTAGTCCTGGGTCTTCCCCTAGGCCTCCTCCCAGCTGGACGTGCCTGGAACACCTCCCTAGGGAGGCGTTCAGGAGGCATCCTTACCAGATGCCCAAACCACCTCAACTGGCTCCTTTCGACGCAAAGGAGCAGCGGCTCTACTCTGAGCTCCTCGCGGATGGCTGAGCTTCTCACCTTATCTCTAAGGGAGACACCAGCCACCCGCCTGAGGAAACCCATTTCGGCCGCTTGTACCCGCGACCTCGTTCTGTCGGTCATGACCCAGCCTTCATGACCATAGGTGAGGGTAGGAACGAAAATTGACCGGCGGATCGAGAGCTTTGCCTTACGGCTCGGCTCTCTTTTTGTCACAACGGTGCGGTAAAGCGAGTGCAATACTGCCCCCGCTGCTCCGATTCTGCGGCCAATCTCCTGCTCCAGTCTCCCCTCACGCGTGAACAAGACCCCGAGGTACTTGAACTCCTTCACTTGGGGTAAGGACTCATTCCCTACCTGGAGTTGGCACCCCACCCGTTTCCTGCTGAGAACCATGGCCTCAGATTTAGAGGTGCGAATCCTCATCCCAACCGCTTCACACTCTGCTGCCAACCGATCCAGTGAGAGCTGAAGGTCAAGGACCGATGACGCCATCAGGACCACATCATCCGCAAAAAGCAGCGACGAGATACCAAACCGCAACCCCTCCCCACCACGACTACGCCTCGACATCCTGTCCATGGCTATCGCAAACAGGATTGGTGACAAAGCGCAGCCCTGGCGAAGGCCAACCCTCACCTGGAAAAAGTCCGACTTACAGCCGAGTACTCGGACACAGTTCTCGCTTTGGATGTACAGGGATTGGATAGCCCTGAGACGGGACCCCCTCACCCCGCACTACATATTCCATCTAATTTAGGAAACCGTTTTTAGACACTGGATTAAAATGCTATTTAGGTAAAAGTATATGTTTTTAATGATGAGGGAATACAATCAAAATATTTGCTTTAAAGCTCAAGAGTACCTGTGCTGCGTTATCTCAGAAACGTTATCCTATGCTAGATCGCCTCTGGTGGGCAGATGAGGCAACAGCGGCCGAAATAGCTCAGCTGGGAGAGCGTTAGACTGAAGATCTAAAGGTCCCTGGTTCGATCCCGGGTTTCGGCAAGAGCCCGGTGGCTTTTGATGGCACAGAGGGAATACAATCAAAATATTTGCTTTAAAGCTCAAGAGTACCTCTGTATCTCAGAAACGTTATCCTATGCTAGATCGGCCTCTGGTGGGCAGATGAGGCAACAGCGGCCGAAATAGCTCAGCTGGGAGAGCGTTAGACTGAAGATCTAAAGGTCCCTGGTTCGATCCCGGGTTTCGGCAAGAGCCCGGTGGCTTTTGATGGCACAGAGGGAATACAATCAAAATATTTGCTTTAAAGCTCCGAAGAAACAGTGGATGTGAAACCCAAAGAAGAGATTCAACCGAGAAATACACCCACTATAGCCATTGTGTTTTGTAAAAGCCTTGACTTTCCCTGAACAGGCAGCATATTACACCACACTGCATCCACACACATTCCTTCCATCCATCTTCATCTGCTTATCCGGGGTCGGGGCGCGGGGGCAGCAGCTCCAGCAGGGGACCCCAAACTTCTCTTTACCGAGCCACATTAACCAGCTCTGACCGGGGGATCCCGGGGCGTTCCCAGGCCAGTGTGGAGATACAATCCCTCCACCTAGTCCTGGGTCTTCCCCTAGGCCTCCTCCCAGCTGGACGTGCCTGGAACACCTCCCTAGGGAGGCGTTCAGGAGGCATCCTTACCAGATGCCCAAACCACCTCAACTGGCTCCTTTCGACGCAAAGGAGCAGCGGCTCTACTCTGAGCTCCTCGCGGATGGCTGAGCTTCTCACCTTATCTCTAAGGGAGACACAGCCACCCGCCTGAGGAAACCCATTTCGGCCGCTTGTACCCGCGACTCGTTCTGTCGGTCATGACCCAGCCTTCATGACCAGGTGAGGGTAGGAACGAAAATTGACCGGCGGATCGAGAGCTTTGCCTTACGGCTCGGCTCTCTTTTTGTCACAACGGTGCGGTAAAGCGAGTGCAATACTGCCCCCGCTGCTCCGATTCTGCGGCCAATCTCCTGCTCCAGTCTCCCTCACGCGTGAACAAGACCCGAGGTACTTGAACTCCTTCACTTGGGGAGGACGTTCCCTGATGTGGGTGGCGAGTTCAATCTCAAAACGTTTTGCACCGGTTTGCAACATTTCGGATTGAACGACATGTTTTCTTGCAACGTTGCGCAATTTTCTGCAATGGGCTTCCAGGTATGATTTCTCCCGTTTGGTGGGCGTGTCTCAGGTGTTACCCAATCAGCTGCAACCAGTTCGTAAACACAACGGTGTAAAAAAGGCTGGAAAATTCAGTGCGCTTGTGTACTCAGCAGGTTGTTCAGGGAACCACCGTTTTGATTGAAAAAAAAAGCTTTGCTGCGTTTTATTGGCTCTGAACTCTCCCGGGTGTGGATAATGCCACAGATAACCTACCAAAGGAGACCGTCGTGTGACAGCTACTTGTGGATAGGCTACTACGTCGCCAGTGCTCAACGTCATTGATAAGCTCGTCGCCGTCAGGCTTGAATTTTTTCACTCAAACTACTTCTTTTTTTATTGGCGGTTGCCAAACTAGCCAAGAGGTGCATTACCGCTACCAACTGGACTGGAGTGTGGAACCAGAGATTGTTTTCAATACAAGGAGAATAGGCCTACATGTTCAAGCCTTTTTTGTCATTAAAAGTGTTGCTGTAAAAATACTTGAAAGTTCAAGAATAAATTTTACACAAAAATATAAAAGGAGGGTAATCTTTTAAGCAATATTATATGGATATAATATTTATCCAAGATATTAATCAACTTAATTATGTAAGTTGTCAGCTGAGAAGTTTGTACAAAAAAAACCAGTACTTTAGGTTTGTTAGTATTTCTTTTTCGAAATTTTTAAAAGGTGCTTTTGTAAATCAAACCGAACGCGTGAAAAATAACTAGAAATATGTTCATTATATTCCCCCTCCCAATCCCAAAACATTTACAGTTGTAAAATAAAAAGGATCTTAAAACGGGTTTGACCATTGTTCAATGAACTCCTTGAGGCATAACAGTTTTATCTAGTTTTAAACTGTCTCCGATAAGGTAAAATAATAAAATTTCTACAAAAGACTCATCAGGGTCTCTAAAACTCACTTAAAAAATGTTATGATCAAGGTTATTATGTTTTGTTCAGTTAATAGTATATAATCTGTTCATTAAAATTTTGTGCAATTTAACGATAGCACTTCAAGTTAGTTCAAAATGTCTGCTTATATTCTAGTGTATTTGTAGCAAAATCTTTGCCTTTCCTTCCAGAAACTTTGTTAGCATTGGACCTTGTCTTTTATTAGGCTGTAAAAACTCAATTAATTGTGGGGTTGACCTGTAGTTCCACACAAATGGGTGGTTGTGGAAAGCATGTCCAAGAAAACTCTCTGCAAGTGTGAGAATGTTAACTCAAACATTTCAAAAACAGCTCAACATGCAGTTTAAAATTATAATAAAATTGCATCTTTTTTGTTTGCTGGTGCAGTGACTGAGCAATATAATGTTCTGAGGGAAGAGCTGCTCCTTTCTGCATTAACCCATTCCTGTTTCCAACATCAACTAAACAAAACAAAAAAAAACAACCCACCTAATTGTCATAACTTGAATAATTTGTTTCTCACAGACTGGATGCTGCTGTAAACTGGACTGGTCACACATGGTGATTAAAAAGGGTGCAGAACAAATATGAAAACCTTTTAAATATATGTTTTATCATCTAGTCTAGAGTGTTTTCTGTTCTGCCAGGGGAACAGACATTTGACAGGCAGACAGAAACTGAGCATGAAACAATCACCAGATAGAAACAGAATAAGACAAGATCCTAGGCCGGCACAGATTCAAACAAGAACAGAACTGAACATAAGTCAAAGGCAAGCTAAACACGCACACCGTACATGACAGATTATAAATGATAAATTGACTTTATCCTGGCCTACCATCTAATGACTTGAAAAAAATTGGGCCCGATGCCAGACTTATTTGCTCATCTAAATTCTATTCAGTTCTAACATTTTGTCAACAAACTGCTTGAGAGCAGGGTAAACAAAGAATAAAGACAGGACATTGTTAAATAGCTTATAATAGCATTAATGACAGAAACAACATGAATAGCAATAACTAGCAACTTAAACAAAATAGTAGCCTACTACAAAGAACAAGAGAGAAAACAAGGGGTGGAGTGTTTAAGAAGAGCGTAGCTGTTTAGGGTTTGTTATGGGAGAGAAATAAACACCATGTTGCTAATTAATCTACATGTTTCCTTTCAGAAATGGAAGACGAGGTCCCTGCCCTTGTTGTCAACAACGGCTCCGGCCTGTGCAGTGTGAGTGCCTGTTTTTGTGCCACCATGATTAGTGCTTCTGTGCTGTCCTTCAGTCCAGCTTTTTCCAGCCACTGGTAGGATTTCTTGAAATCAGCCACTTCTTCTATTTGTCTGTGGTACGTGCCGTGCAGCGGCTTGTCCCTCCATGAAGTATTCTTCATCTTCCTTGTCCTCACCTTCGGGTTTCTGCTGCCTGAGGTATTCGCTAAGCCCTTCATCTTTGGGGGCCATCTTCCTGATGTACTGCTGGATGTTTGTCGTTTCATCCTGGACAGTGGTCTTACACTCACTAGCCCTCGGCCTCCCTCGCTACGCTTGGTGTACAGTCTCAGGTGCTGGATTCGGGGTGAAACCCTCCATGCATTGTGAGAGCTTTCTTGTCTGATGACAGTGGCCTCTATCTCCTCCTTTGGCCAGTTTATTATACCATTGGGGTATGTGACGACTGGCAGGGCGTATGTGTTGATGGCTCAGATCTTGTTCTTCCCAGTCAGCTGACTTTTCAGGACCTGCCTTACTCTCTGTATGTATTTAGTCTGGTGGACTTTCTTTCTGCCTCTTCATGGTTTCCATAAGCCTGCGGCACCTTAAGGTATTTTTAGCTGTCCTGAACATCTGCAATGTGGCCTTCTGGTAGTTCAATCCCCTGATTCTGATCAACTTTCCTCTTTTTGATACCATGCGACCACACTTGTCCAGTCTGAACGAAATTCCAATGTCGTTGCTGTAGATCCTGGTAGTGTGGATCAGTGAGTCGATGTCTCGCTCATTTCTGGCATACAGCTTGATGTCATCCATGTAGAGGAGGTGACTGATGGTTGTTTCACTTCAGAATCGATATCCGTAGCCAGTTTTTGTGATGATCTGGTTGAGGGGATTCAGGCCTATGCAGAACAGCAGCGGGGATAGTGCATCGCTTTGGTATATGCTGCACTTAATGGTGACTTGTGCAACTGGTTTTAATTGGCTTCCAGACTTGTCTTCCACAGCCCCATTGAGTTCTTCATGAAAGCTATTAGTGTCCTGTTGATCTTGTACGTTTCCAAGCATTCCAGTATCCATGTGTGTGGCAGTGAGTCATAGGCTTTCTTGTAGTCAATCCAGGCGGTGCACAGATTGGTCTGCCTGGTCTTGCAGTCTCGAGTGACTGCTCTATCCCTTCTTGGCCCTGTCCATGTATTGAGCCATGTGCCTACTCTTTTTAGCTACAATGATGCCTGACAGGAGCTTCCATGTTGTGCAGAGGCAGGTTATTGGCCGGTAGTTGGATGGGATTGTTCCCTTCTGGGGGTCCTTCATGATCAGGACTGTCCATCCTTGGGTTAACCATTCTGGGTGGGTCCCATCCATCAGCAGTTGGTTCATTTGTGCTGCCAGGCATTCACGGAGTGCAGTTAGTTTCTTCAGCCAGTAAGTGCGGATCATGTCAAGGCCTGGTGCTGTCCAGAAAGGTGCAAGGAAAGGGCTACCTAAGAAATATATATATGTATTGTGCAGGACATGACACAGATGCAGTACGTGGGAGACGATGCCTACAGCAAGAGAGATATCCTGACCCTACTACTAAGTACCCCATCAAGCACGGCATTGTCACCAACTGGGACAACATGGAGAAGGTAAAGATACTTACATACTTAAACAGCCAGAGAGCTGTGACTTCGATCTGTTTAAGTTTAGTAACAAATGATCAAGAACTTGTAAAAAGTGGCACAACTATAAAGTAGAAATTCTTACATTATTTATTAATATTTAGTACATATATATATATATATACACATGTAATCATTAAATGGAGGAATATGAATCTATAAGCGAATGAAAATGCCCAACCAATAGCAGAAAGTTCTTGACATTTTGTTACTACACTTTGACTTATAGGTGCTTACTTACTGCTGGAAGCTTAATCTATAATTGCATTATAATTTTTTTTTTTATAGATGTATGAATCAAACTCCCAGTGGTTTAGCATTTAATGGAAATACTCAAGTAAAAGTACAAGTACCTCAAAATTGTACTCATAATGTCCTTTTAACCATATATATATATATATCAAATTATTAAAAGCTGGAAAAAGCTTGACACCAACCATTCTTGACCTGAATATATTTTTATTTAACAGTAGTTTATAGTTACTATGATTCATCATTGAACTAGCAGCTGTTCTGTTGCTGCAGATTTGGCATCACACCTTCGACAACGAGCTCCGTGTTGCTCCTGAGGAGCATCCAGTCCTGCTGACCGAGGCTCCACTTAACCCCAAGGATAACAGGGAGAAGATGACACAGGTGTGTGTTTGTAACAACTTCTCAGAACCTATGGGTTTAGTTTTACCATCATCTCTCTCTGATCTGAAGAAAGAAAATCAAGGCACCAATGCATACTGCCCACGTGCAGCTTTAACTCCTTAGATTCTCTAGACTGAGACATTAACAGCTGGACATTTTTTCTAAATATATGCTTACTTCTATCTCTTCTAACTTGTAATACAGTTCCTGTATACAAACGGGAGAAAAACAAGCTACAGGGTTCAGATGTCATGCCTTCCACAGTGACATGTCATGTTTTACTGACATATTTCTCCTGTTGTAGCATCTCTGCATTGCTGTCCTATAAAATCCAGAGGAGAATTTAAAATCCTTCTTCTCACCTACAAAGCTCTTAATGGTCAGGCACCATCTGGTCTTAAAGAGCTCATAGTACCTTACTACCCCACCAGAGCACTGCGCTCCCAGAATGCAGGGTTACTTGTGGTTGCTAGAGTTTCCAAAAGTAGAAGGCGAACCAGACAGTCAGCTAACAAAGCTGTTATCTCTTGTGTTATTGTCCTTCTCCTTTTTCCTCCTATTGCCTTCTGCAGGTATTTCTGGCGCTGGAGTTGTGGAGTCTGGTTCCTGCTTCTAACATGTTACTGCTTAATACCCTTTGCTAACAATTGTTATTACTAATCCTACTTACTTATTATTATTATTATTATTATTATTGGGAATTGTTGGGACTATGGCAATAATTTTACAAAGAGTATGTTCTAGTCCTGCTCTATATGAAAAGCGCAATTAGATAGCAATTGTTGTCAAAACTGAATTGGGTTGAGTCTTTCTCTTTGGTTCAGATTATGTTCGAGAAATTCAAGTGTCCTGCCATGTATGTGGCCTCCCAGGCAGTCCTGTCACTGTACTACTCTGGTAAAACCACAGGTGAGAAGTCAAATACAACCATAAACATCTCTCTGAGCTGTAATGTCTTAAAATAATTGCATTTGTTAAAAATTGGCTCGTTGCTTAAAATGACATATATTTCCTAAATGGCTGTGTTTCCTTATTGCAGCATCATGAGGCCATTAGAGGAACTGCAGCTTAGCAAATTTCAGTGACGGCCTTGATGTTGAACTATGATCAGAATAACCACAGAAAGTGCATGTTCCTATTTTGTTATTGGGTCCTTTTTGTCTTGCAGGTATTGTGATAGGCTCTGGTGACGGTGTCAGCTACACTGTGCCAATCTACAAGGGTTACGCTCTGCCTCATGGTATCCTCCGTCTGGTCCTGGCTGGCAGAGATCTGACTGACTGTCTGATAAAAAGTCTCATGGAGAGAGGCTACAGCTTCACCACCACTGGTATGATTTTGACCTAAAACAAATAGCATAGGCACGATTTATAATCTGGAGCTTCTACTTCCTTTTATAACAAGTGTAACTTTGTAAGTGATAAAATCCTGAATGGCTGCAGGCTTTTCATTTTCTGAATATTTAACTTTAGTGTCTTTTAACTCTCTAATTTCAGCTGAGCATGAGATTGTGCGTGACATTAAGGAGAAGCTCTGCTACGTGGCTCTGGATTTTAAGCAGGAGACACAGATGGCATCTTCTTCTTCCTCCCTGGAGAAGACTTATGAGCTTCCTAACGGACAGGTCATCACCATCGGCAATGAGAGGTTCAGCTTCCCCGAGGCTCTCTTCCAGCCTTCATTAGTCGGTGGGTAACAAGGCCAGTAATGCAGGTCGTATCACTAAAGCAAATCATTTAAACAGACACTGGCAAGTGCTTTTAATAGATCTTGCACAGATTTTAAGTCAGTAACTATTGGCCATTAGACAGTTAGCATAAATATATTTTATGTTTCAGAGCCGTTTGTGGTCTTGTGTGCTAGAAATTAAAACCACAGTTACATTGAACACTAAATTACAGGGTTCCTACACAGTATGGAAAAGTATGGAATTTGATATCAGTCATATCCATGTCTGGCTAAATGTTTGGAGAACAATAGGGTATGGAAACACATCTGTGTTTACAGAATTTTATCCCCACTTTGTTTTCAAATATATAAAAATCAGAATAAAAAAAATAAAATAACTACAAAAAACTAAATCTAATGTTATGAAGATGGCCTACAAAAAACGCATCTTTGACCTGTGCATTCTTACTGTGTCTCACGGCAACAACAAATCACATTATCTGGATCATGAGATTTTAGTATGCAAGTCAAAATGAAAGTGGAAATTACATTCCTGTGTAGGCAATGATTATTTGCTTACATGCATCCTGTATTCATCAAAACAAATGCCTTTGGTGAGGGAGTTCCCACTGTGACACATCCACCAATGTTTCCCAGAGCAAGACATTTAACCCCTAGCTGCTCAGGAGGTGTGCCACTTCTTACACATTTGTAAATCACCTTGGATAAAAACTTCAGCTAAATGTAACATAACTATGCACAGAACACGCAGAGGCATTTTAAATGCCTCAAGCAGCAATTGAAGACATTAGAGGAGGTTTAAACATGTAACATTTTGCGTGCACTGTGACAAATTCAATGTATAGCACAGAGGAAAAAAGCCAAAAGTTGACATGCAATTTAATTCACTGAGATTGTTTAAGAGGAACATAAACATGGCTAACGTGACAACCCCTGTGTAGTCCAGTGAGACCTCTGTGGGAGTGATACCTCACTATCTTTGTTTTTGTCTGTTGAGGTGATCCTCGTACACCTCGGCCTGTGGAAATAAAGCTCCACCTTGTCACAATCCATTCGTTTCTCTGCCACCCAGCCGATAATAATAGTAATAATAATCTTTATTTGTAGAGCACTTTTCAAAAACAAGTTACAAAGTGCTTTAACAAGTGTAAAGACAATAATACCCAAACCGTGGCCTGAGCAGCCTCTCAGCCACAGCATGTTTTGGTTTATTTAACTTGCTGACACACACACCTTACATTTAAACGCTTAGGTTTAGTATCTTTTGTTAATTGAAGAACTTTCGATCTTTACGCTGCTTCGTTCCCTCTTATGCCATGGCCCTTTAGCCAGGTTGTGACAGTAGAAAAACAGATGATCACTGATAATACTGTTTGTTTTACTTTCAATACTTTATCACCAGAATCAGTGAAGGCTGTGGCCACACCTTTTAGTCTCTTCATAAAGTGAACTAGACACATTTCTATTTTGATGAAAGCATGTTAACGTTAGGAAAAGGGGGAGTCCATGACATGGGGCTTTCTAGAAGCACTTGCGGTAGACGATCGAGGCGCCAGACTCGTAATACTCCTGCTTGCTGATCCACATCCGCTGGAAAGTGGGGAGGGAAGCCAGGATGGAACCTCCGATCCATACAGAGTACTTCCTCTCTGGGGGTGCGATAATCTGAAGGTGAGGAAAGAAAACAGGTGAGACAGGAAGACGTGATGCTCAGTATGAACCTCCATCTCATGAAGAGATGAGAGAATTTTGAAGATAAAGTAACTAATAATGTTGTATTAAAATAAATAGAAGTTCACAGAAGTGTCTGTTTTCTGAAGATCTACAGATCAGATTCCCTAGTAAAATCAATTGTCACTTGGAGCACTATGTAAAGTCTAAGTAAGAAATATGTTTTATCAAAGGTTCCTCTGAACCATTTCCTAAAAAAGTGATTCAAGTAGTCCCTTACTGATATGCATGAAAAAACTAAAGCTGTACCTTGATTTTCATGGTGGGTGGGGCCAGAGCGGTGATCTCCTTCTGCATGCGGTCAGCGATGCCGTGGCACATGGTGGTGCCGCCGGACAGCACAGTGTTGGCGTACAGGTCCTTAAGGATGTCCACGTCGCACTTCATGATGCTGTTGTAGGTCGTCTCGTGGATGCCAGCTGACTCCATTCCTGAACACACGGATGAAACAAGAAAGAATTTAGTGTTTGATTTAACTGTGAAGTTAATTTGTTGCACACAAGACCAGAAACTGCTTTGAGGCCGAGAAAACTTATTGACTGAGAAGAGCTCAGAAACTCTGTTCAGTCCTTTTAAAGGCACTTGTCAGTGTTTGATTTGAATGATTTTCTTTAGTATAGAAGCTTGTGTTAATACTCGTTACTCACCAATGAATGAAGGCTGGAAGAGCGTCTCGGGGCAGCGGAACCTCTCGTTGCCGATGGTGATGACCTGTCCGTCAGGAAGCTCGTAACTCTTCTCCAGGGTGGAAGAGGAAGCTGCCGTCTGCATCTCCTGCTCGAAGTCCAGAGCCACGTAGCAGAGCTTCTCCTTAATGTCACGCACAATCTCATGCTCAGCTGGAGATAGGGATTTGAAATGTTACAAAATGGACAAAAATAAGATATTCAGAAACTTGAAAAGCCATTCAGGAACTTTATATCTTAGGATACACGTGTTTAAAAGGAAGTAGAAGCTCCAGACTATAAACTGGGCCTATACAATTTGTTTTAGGTCAAACTCGTACCAGAGGTGAAGCTGTAGCCTCTCTCAGTGAGGATCTTCATCAGATAGTCAGTCAGATGTCTGCCAGCCAGGTCCACAGTGAGGATGGCGTGAGGCAGAGCGTAACCCTCGTAGATGGGCACAGTGTGGCTGACACCGTCACCGGAGTCCATCACAATACCTGCAAGACAAACAGTGCACGATTACAAAAAGGAACAACACTTGCTGCGATCATGGTTCAACATCATGGCCAGTAGCTCAGTGGGGACTTGGCTTAGTAACCAGAGGGTCATGGTTCAATTCCAGTGTGGACCAGTCAAACTGAGTATGTACTGGTAGCTGGAGAGGTGCCAGTTCACCCGCTGGGCAATTCTGAAGACGCCCTTAAGCAATGTCCTGGACTTCTTCTAGAAATACAACTCATTTTTAGGCAGGAAGGAAATTCAATGTTGAGTAGACATTACAACTCACAGAAATGTTTACGGACTTCTCACCTGTGGTACGACCGGAAGCGTACAGAGACAGGACGGCCTGGGTGGCGACATACAGGGCAGGACATCTGAATGTCTCAAACATGATCTGGATCCAAGAAGAAGAAGACGTGTTACTACAGAAGCTATGACATCTGAAGACACACCAAAAAAAAACTGTAGCTTTTTTCCCCCTTCGCGTCTTTTACAGGAGCTGTGTTAAAGGTCCAGTGTGAAATATTTAGGAGGATCTATTGACAGAAATGCAATATAAGATCCACAACTATGTTTTCAGTGGAGTATAAAGACCTTACATAATGAACCGTTATGTTTTCATTACCTTGGAATGAGCCAATCATATCTACATATACACATACCCTTGGCCCGACCGGTCGAGGCAGACCCTTAGCCATGGTTCTGCTCGAGGTTTCTGCAACTTAATAGTTTTCCATCTCCTCTGTCGCCTAATGCTGCTCATGGCCGACAGAGCGTGACGAGGGGTGACTGTAAGTGAGCAGTTGGTTGCAATTTGCAACCTTCACTGATAATTGCCACTAAATCTTACACAGTGAACCTATAAGACTTGGACTGAATTTCTTCTGGTCAAAATAAACCCATCATTTTTAAGGATTTGTTCCAAACACACACCTGTGTCATCTTCTCCCTGTTGGCTGTGGGGTTGAGTGGAGGCTCGGTCAGCAGGACTGGATGCTCCTCAGGAGCAACACGGAGCTCGTTGTCGAAGGTGTGACGCCATATCTGCAGCAACAGGACAGCTGTAAGTTAACTATTAACTAACTAATTATAATAACTTTAAAGCTAATGTCAAATGTAGCGAAAATAAAAATATATGCAGGACAATTTAAGTCTGGTTGGTGTCAAGTTTTAAATATTTTGATATTTTCAGTGGTGGAAAGTACCTATGTACCTTACTCAAGTACATTTTTTAGGTACTTGTAATTTCACCTGAGTATTTCCATTAAATGCTAAACCCTACTCCACTAAAATGTAGAAAGAGATGTACTATTTACTCTCACTACATGCGTTTGACAGCTCTGGTTACTTACATTATTAATACTACTATCAAATAAATTATGATTTAAGCCAGAGATTCCCACAGTGTGGTGGTGTAGCAATTATTTTTTGTGGAATTTTTCATGAAATAAAAGCTTGAATAAGAACTTTCCTTTGTAAGTTTAACTTCAAACTAAAAACGTTAATTAATAGTTAGATCACAGGGAATGGCTACTCACACACCTCTTTCCCTCTGCCTCTCTCTCCCCTCCCTCTCTCTCAGACAGAGCCACCCGCACTGTACTAACAAATCCTCATATGGATCCTCTTTTAGTCCATATTATCTGTTTTTGAGGCACTACACAGGGTGCGATTTGTGAGAAAACAGCAGAGGGATGTTTTGAAACGTCTCCTGTTAAGTCTGTTTTGCCAAATGCCAAGTGCTCGTTTATGTATGGAACTACGTTTCCAAGCATGCACTCCTGCGCATCCTTGAAAACATAGTTTGCAATGTGAAACTTCACTGAAAAAGGCTGCTCAAAACTACATGGCCCCTTTAATAAATAATTTAAGTTTTTCTATGCAATATTCCTGCTACCATTTTACCAAGTTTATGACCATTTGTTATTAACATGTAGCATGTGTCTTCACCTTCTCCATGTCGTCCCAGTTAGTGATAATGCCGTGCTCGATGGGGTAGTTCAGGGTCAGGATGCCCTCTTGCTCTGGGCCTCGTCTCCCACATAGCTGTCATTTCCTACCATTCCCACCATCCCCACAGTCTGCACACACACACAAACAAACTTTTAGAGTCACATGTTAATGTTTTAGTCAGCGGTACCTCTCCACTTTTCCCCTCTTGTTCTCAGCTGTTATCCCCCACCTTCTGGTTGCCTGTCTCTCTGTTTCCGCTCTGAGTGTGTTTGGTTTGTATGTGGGTGTGGCTCTCCTCCCTGGCTCCTGCACTCAGGTGCTCCACACATCTGCATCTCATCTAATGGGGCTGCAAAGGGGCTGAACTCTGTCCTGGGTGGCGGCAACATATTCTAATCGCTTTGTTTCCCTCTCTTTCCCTGAGTTCTGTTCCCTATGCTAG
>NW_024042054.1:0-53970 GCF_014851395.1 Micropterus salmoides | reverse complement strand
TGAGAATGACTGAGCTAAGTTCCTGTGGGACTTCAAGATCCAGACTGACAGACTGTTCGATCGTTCATCGTGTTGATCGACAAACAGCAGAAGAATGATAGATGATAGATGATAGATGTGGCGATCCCAAGCAACAACAACAGCAAGAAGAAGGAATACGAGAAGCTTGAGAAATACCAAGGGCTGAAAGAGGAGCTAGAAAAGCTGTGGAAAGTAAGAGCAACAGTTATGCCAGTGGTAACCGGAGCACTGGGGGCTGTGACCCCCAAACTGGGAGAGTGGCTTCAGCAGATTCGAGGTAAAACATCAGAGGACTCTGTCCAGAAGAGTGCAGTTCTAAGAACAGCTAAGATACTGCGGGGAGGGATATATAAATAATAATTGATCTTTAGATGCATCGCCATGCGGACTTGGACAATTATGAATCGATTAACAAATGTCAATAATCGATTATCTAGAGGTTAATTGATTATCTAGAGGTAAATGACAGAATGAACGGAAGTGCAGCTCAGAACTGTCAGGTGATCACAGCGGAGACGGGTGGTTCTCCCTGTTTAGCACAGACAGGCAGCTGTTGAGTGAGTGACTGCTGCTACTAAAATTTCACATGATCAATAAAGTCAGGTGACGGTGAAAACGAGAGGAAAGGAGAGGAAAACATGAGCGCTACGTTTCAGTTTGGCTGTAAATGTACAGTGTAGGTCACAGCGTGCCCGTTTACGAAAGACTAGAAAGGCAGTTAGCACTAGCAAACATTTCCTCTCCAGACTGCAGTCTGGAAGCTGAGCAGGATGTTATTTGGCTACAGTAAAGTTGGTTTGTTGTCATCCACATATCGAGTACACAAATGAACAAAATGCTGTTTCTCAAGGCCCATGGTGCTCAATACAAGATTACAAGACAAGACACAAACAGACAAAAAAGGAACAGATACATTAAGGTGGAGTGAATGTGGTTTGGCTGGAGCATTGTAAATTGCGAAGAACACATATCTGACCCGATACTAAAAACAGCAGCCTCATAATAAAAATAGCTCATAAATAGTAGAGGTCAGTGATAACTCTGTAATAATGTAATAATGCTATGCAGTGTTCGCTACATTTATATAAAGTAACATTAAATAGCTGCATTTCATTACTACCTACTACTTTGGATTGTTGAACAGTGAGAAAATACATCTGTATCCTATTCGTTTTACAATTGCATCATAGCCATAATCGTAATGAGGTACCTAGAAATTCAAAGTGTTGACCTGATAATCGTAATCAGATCGAATCATGAGACCAGTGAAGGTGCACACCCTAATATATATCAATGTATGATTAGTATTTAAAACATTAATACCAACAATAAATTTATTCATTTTATTTAGCTATAACCTCCTGGACTTTAAGAGCTCTTTGTTTCAGCAGGTTTTCTGCTAATGTTCAAAACCTTCTGCACATTTAGAATCTCTCCCACATCTCTGTGTTCTCTGACATGTTGGGAAATAAAAGTCACAATCCGATGAAAATAAAGTCATAATATTTTAACAATTTCTACCTGCTCCTCTGCTGTGCATTAGTTATAGCTCTGCTGATTTGGAAGTCAGACCATCTGACAGACATGGATAGTTTGGTATTGTACTGGCACACGCTGATTATGTGAGTCCGGAGTTGGCCTGCACAGTGCAACTAAAACACTAGTGATGCCAATTTCAGTCGCACTACTGCACAAAACCAATGGTGGAAGCTTTTTTTTTTTTTCAATTTCCACAATGAGCAAATTACTGTATAGTGATATAGCTAATGAGCAAGCTGGTTTAATGCTAGCATGACAAAATGTTAGCATTTTCCTTATCACGTTTGTCATCAGGGTCTTTTCTCCTTTTATTGTCCCAGATGTATATTTTCTTCAGTTTACTGCTCATCTACACGCAACTACCCTACCCATCAGCTCCAACTCATTCTCATCAGGGTGCATCAATTACAGATGCTTTCAGACAGCGTGACAAAGCAGTTGGCTGCAACTTTTTTTGTGGGTGCAAGTTCGGCTCTGGATTTTAAAGTCATGAGACGCAGGTGACGTCCATGCTGGTATCTGTACCTTGTGTCTGGGGTAGCCAACCACGGACAAGAAGTTGGCGCGGGGGGCGTCATCTCCAGCAAAGCCGGCCCTGCACAGGCCGGAGCCGTTGTCGACAACAAGGGCAGGGATCTCGTCTTCCATTTCTGAAAGGAAACATGTAGATTAATGAGCAACATGGTGTTTATTTCTCTCCCATGACAAACCCTAAACAGCTACGCTCTTCTTAAACACTCCACCCATTGTTTTATCTCTTGTTCTTTGTAGTAGGCTACTACTTTGTTTAAGTTGCTAGATATTGCTATTCATGTTGTTGCTGTCATTAATGATACCATTATCAGCTATTTAATATTGTCCTGCTCTCTAAACAGTTTGTTAATAATATGTTAGAACTGATTAGAATTTAGATCAGCAAATAAGTCTGGCATCGGGCCAAATTTTTTTCAAGTCATTAGCTGCCAGGCTATTTATAATCTGTCCTGTACGGTGTGCTTTTTTAGCTCTGTCAGTCGTGCACTGGACTTCCGTTGGAGTTTGTGTGTTCAATCCCCACTTGCTGCTAGTCTTATTTTTCTCCCTTTTCAACAAATTGATTATGAAGAGATCATTCTACATGTCCACAATTAAGCATGTGCAGGAGTGTGGTCCACATCAACCAAGGGATGCTTATTTTCATTTCCCCAGTATCTCCATGTGGAGGAAATTCAATTCTATTCTATTCTGTGGTTTCTGTTGGATGTTCATTTCCCTCTGAGACAAAACTGAAACTACTCTCACTTTGTGCACATATTTTAATGTGTTTCCCTCCCTGCAGCACACACTGGAATGTGGTTTGTCGGGCATGTCACTTTAATTGTTCCACCTGATCAACTTTACTCTTTTTACTGTTTGACATTAAGCCCCATCGTGTCAGGATATTTCAAGTTCAGGCAGAACAGCAAAAACTCCTGCTTAGTAAACCCTGCAAACTCTAGGCTGTCACTCTTGTATCATGTATTTAAAAAGTTTTCATATTTGGTCTGCACCCTTTTTAATTACCATGTGAGACCGGTCCAGTTTACAGCAGCATCCAGTCTGTGAGAAACAAATTATTCAAGTTATGACAATTAGGTGAGTTGCCGAATGGAGCAGCTCCTCCCTCAGAACATTATATTGCTCAGTCAGTGCACCAGCAAACAAAACAGAAAACATTCAACAAGGTGGATGGTGGGCCAGAAACTGGACTTTCACCCGATGCAAACAATGTTACTTAATTTCCTTAATTTATGTAATATAAGTGACATAAGTAATGTTAGAACCATGATTTCTTTTTCCTAAACATAACCAAGAAGATTTGCCGCTGCAAGTTAAAAAGCGACACCACATAGACCATTTAGCATCTTTCAGGATGTTTAACCTTTGCAAAACCAAAAACTAACCATAAATACTTAAGAGGACATTATGCTGTTTTGTTCATCCAGTTGGACCCTTTCCCTAAATTTCAAAGGGCTGAAGAAATGTTTTATGCATTTCTAAAGCAAAAAAAGCTCAATCATCCTGTCGTCACCTGCCTGTAACACACATGAAGTGATAAAGTGTTAAGTCAACCCAGTAAACCTCAGTAAACCTCTGTCCTTTATCAATACTCAACTGTAACATTTTGCTTTGTGAAATATTTCAGATAAAACAACTAATAAACTGTCAGAAACTACAGCTGGCTCACCTGATGTAGGTGACAGGTGCAGGTGTTTCTCTACCTGAGATGTGCTTGGTGAATGCAGCTTCAGGAGCCAAACTGCACTGCTTTTATTTGTGTTCGTGGGAGTGCTGGTGTCCATAAAAAGGTAAAGTTCTCTGGGCTGCCACTCTCATTGGCAAGATGAAGTTGTATAAGATTGTGTCCTGATGAGCTAGAGAAGGCATCTGTCACACATGCATGCAGGTTTCAAAACCTGTTTCAAAACAGCCCCTTCAGGTGTTGTCTGAAGCTGTAATTACTATGTCAGTTAATTGGACCAGGGCCATGGAGGTGCCTTTCACAAAATCCATATTGATAGTCATATAGAAACCTATCCTTTAAATATCTCATATCTGCTCTAGTAGTATTTTGAAAAATGGAAAATATAACTTTCTCTGGACCAAACTAAAAGATATTGATTAACAAATATCATCGCTGGTAAAAGAGAGATTTAAGTTGTGCACAGTGGAGTTTTTGCATTAGACTGCTTTGTAGCAGTGGTGGAGGAAGTATCCAGAATCTTTACTTAAGTAAAAGTACTGCCACCACACTTTGCAAAGTACTCTCTTACAAGTTAAAGTAGGCTACTGCATTTAAAATGTAATGTTTTGATGCTTATTCTACATTTATTGAGACATTTAATTAGGGTTTTTTTTTATATAGCGCAAATTTACAACAACAGTTATCTCATTGTGCCATGAGCCAGACATTAAATTTTTTTTAATAAGGTAAGGTTACTGGTCATCCAGATCTACTTTACCAAAAACGGTGGGAAACTGTTTTACAAAATGTGCAGTATTGTGTTAGATGTCTAATTGAAATGTCCTTTACGGAATGATGAACATGTGGTACTAAGCATATAAAATAAAATGCACATAAGGTGCTGTTGAAAAACTATATGTTTAATGCTGTAGACATAGATGATGATGAGTTATATAACTAATTAAAAAAAGTCAAAGTTGACTCAAATGTATAAAGCTATATATATTATTAACTATTAAAGGAACCCTCTAGTTAACATATGTCTCACGGTAACTAGGCATACAGCTCATAGCCCGCGTGTCTTAAATAAGTCCTCCATTTTAGTTTAACAGAGAGCCAGTTTGCCCACTTAACCCTTCGTTGTGTTAATGTTTGCATTGTCAAGGGCAGACCAACAGAAATGCAATATTGTAAAATATGTACACATGCACTTTATCAGCTACCTGTCTGGTGAACTTTTATCTCTGAAACAATAATAATTATCAAAATACTTTTTTAAAGTGTGTTGTTTTTAATCAAATGTGTGGAGGAGGAGCTGATCTAATCTAACATTAGTATAGTGTTTTCAATGATAGTTTTAAATTGTGTTTGTGTAATAAAGAGAGACATCCTGCACACAGACATAATGTTCCACCACTTTGATGTGAATCTTCCTCGGCTCAGTCTGTCAACGTTTCATTCAGATTTTCTGATGAAAGATAGTCACGGTCATCATTTTAGGTATGAGGAAGAACTTATTAACTAGACATGCTTTCCAGGCCTCACCCACTGAAGCTATTTCACAGATTAAATATGAAGATAATAGATGTAAGAGATGAACTCCACATCAAAGAAATATCAATGTTAAAGAGGTGGTATTCTGCTTTTTGGCTTTTTCCCTTCTCCTTTATTGAGTTATATATCTTTTTTGTGCATGTAACAGGTTTGCAAAGTGAAAAAGCCCAAAGTCCAGCCCAAAGGGAGTTCCCATCTCCCACAGAAAGCTCTGCTCTGAACCGCTTGAATACAGCTCGTTTGTAGTCCAGCCCTTCACTTCCTTTACTGTGTGTGGCGTCACTATGACCAGCTACGTACTATCTCTGATTTGCGCTATGGAAGCATTTTTCGGCAAAGGCAGCAAAGATCGTCAGAACACCGGCAACAGTTCAACGTTTAGTCCTGATGGTAAGATGTGGAACAATGATGTTGTGGACTTGAGAGTTTCTTATACCATCTGCTAGGTTACGGTTGCAGTTTGAAGCTGGGGGTGTTGGCACATAGATAAGATGCTTGCCTTTGGTGTGGGAGACCTGCGTTCAATTCCCACTGTGAGACATCCGCCCTGAGCAAGACACTTAACCCCTCGTTGCTCCATAGGTGTGCGACCTCTGACATATATAGCAATTGTAAGTCGCTTTAGATGAAAGTGTCATCTAAGTATGTAAATGAAGTGGCTTTTATTTTGATCACATTACCATTTTTCTTACGACCCGCCCTTCTCTACTTCTACTTGCTAGTAGTCCATACCTGGGAACTGCACATGTGCAACTCCCAACAAAGATTTTGTACAATTAAAATGCATCACTCTGTAGCTCAAGAGCGCAGCGTACAACACACAGGTGAAAAGAGGAGCTGCAGCAATGTGCAGTATGAGAAAAATAAAAGCAAATAAAATTAAACCATGTAAACCTGTTCTGGTACGACCCCTAAATAAGATTTTTAACCTGAAAATGAGTATAATACCACCTCTTTCAAATATTTTAAGGTCTAAATTAATTTCATACTAATTATGTGAATTAACTAATTAAAATGTGGTTAGAAAAATCTTATTTTACATGTAAAAAATATTAGATATTTGGTTTATTTGTAACACCCAAGTAATGAGCTCACTGAAAAATATCATGGACCCATTTATGTCAACTTACTTTTTTTTAAATTTCAAATAGCTCAAAAACAACATTGAGACAACTAGAACATTTGAGTTACAGGTGAAACTCGAAAAAATTAGAATATTGTGCTAAATGTGAGATATTTCAAGCCTTTATTTGATATAATTTTGATGATTATTGCGTACAGCTTATGAAAACCCCAAATTCAAAATCTCAGAAAATTAGAATATTGTGAATAGGCTCAAAGTGTCCCACTCTTATCAGCTAATTAATCCAAAACACCTGCAAAGGGTTCCTGAGCCTTTAATTGGTCTCTCAGTCTGGTTTAATGGAAGAAGACTGCTGACCTGACAGTTATGCAGAAAACCATCATCGACACCCTCCACAAGGAGGGAAAGCCTCAAAAGGTAATTGCAAAAGAAGTTGGATGTTCAAAAAGTGCTGTATCAAGGTACATTAATAGAAAGTTAAGTGGAAAGGGAAAAGTGTGGAAGAAAAAGGTGCAAGCAGCAGGGATGACCGTAGCCTGGAGGGGATTGTCAGGAAAAGGCCATTCAAATGTGTGGGGGAGCTTCACAAGGACTGAGGCTGGAGTTACTGCATCAAGAGCCACCACACACAGACGGGTCCTGGACACGGGCTTCAAATGTCGTATTCCTCTTGTCAAGCTGCTCCTGAACAACAAGACAGAAGCGTCTTACCTGGGCTAAAGGAAAAAAGAACTGGTCTGTTTCTCAGTGGTCCAAAGTCCTCTTTACTGATGAGAGCAAATTTTGCATCTCATTTGGAAACCAAGGTCCCAGAGTCTGGAAGAAGAATGGAGAGGCACACAATCCAAGATGCTTGAAGTCCAGTGTGAAGTTTCCACAGTCTGTGTTGGTTTGGGGAGCCATGTCATCTGCTGGTGTTGGTCCACTGTGCTTTATTAAGTCCAGAGTCAGCGCAGCCGTCTACCAGGACATTTTAGAGCACTTTATGCTTCCTTCAGCAGACGAGCTTTATGGAGATGCTGACTTCATTTTCCAGCAGGACTTGGCACCTGCCCACACTGCCGAAAGTACCAAAACCTGGTTCAATGACCATGGGATTACTGTGCTTGATTGGCCAGTAAACTCGCCTGAACCCCCATAGAGAATCTACGGGGCATTGCCAAGAGAAAGATGAAAGACATGAGACTGAAGAATGCAGAAGAGCTGAAGGCCGCTATTGAAGCATCCTGGTCTTCCATAACACCTCAGCAGTGCCACAGGCTGAAAGCATCCATGCCACGCCGCTTTGAGGCAGTAATTCATGCAAAAGGGGCCCAAACCAAGTACTGAGTACATATGCATGATTATACTTTTCAGAGGGCTGACATTTCTGTATTTAAAATCCTTTTTTTTTGAATTGATGTAATATTCCAATTTTCTGAGATTTTGAATTTGGGGTTTTCATAAACTGTACGCAATAAACATCGAAATTATATCAAATAAAGGCTTGAAATATCTCACTTTGCATGTAATGAGTCTATATAATAGTTTCACCTTTTAAGGTGAATTACAAAAATAAATGAACTTTTGCACGATATGCTAATTTTCTGAGATGCACCTGTACATCAACTTTATGAACTTGAATTTGAGTTGAAACAAAGGCAATCTTCAAGTTGAGTAAACTTGCATTTTCAAGGCTGCAGGTGAACTTGCATTCCCAAGTTAAACTAACTTGAAATGTTATCTGAACTTAAAAATGTGAGTTGAAAGGGTGTAGAATTGTATGTTTGTTTAACAAGAGAAAGCAAGTTTCCTTGAATGGACAATGTAATATAGATAGTTGTTTTATTGAGTTCAAAATATAAATTATCATTAATTAACAAATTGTATAAAGTGACATCATGAGTTGACTCAACAAAAAGTACCAGTTTGAAATATTGCAGTGAGTAATGCAACAGTCAGCAGCAGACACAGTGAGCGGTTAGATAGAGAGCTGCAGGCTGCACACCTCCACCTTCTCAGACAGGTAACCAACTCTGTTCGCAGAGTCATTTTGTGTGCAGCATAAAGTCAGACCATGACTGCTCACTGAATTATGGAAAATAGCAATAACGACATAAATAATAATAATGACAATAGTTTGTTTAGCTGCACACAACATAACTCTGCAAACAGCGAAAGTGAAAGGAGTTGGTTACCTGGCTGAGAAGGTGGAGGTGTGCAGCCTGTCGCCTGCAGCCCTTTATCTAACAGCTAATAATAGCCTAATTCCATTGGTGGTTCATAGTTTGGTAAGATGCTTTGCTCCAAGTAGACAAAAAAGACATCGGTGCATGACAATATTGGCTGGCATTAGCAACTTGCTGGTAACTAGTTATTTGTTATACTAATACTTATGATAGCCCATTAAAATCATCACCTGTTTGAATGTAAATAGGGATATAACTTCATATACAGTCCAGTGTTTCTCGTTTTCCCAGTCCAGTGTGGCCTGCCAGAGTCTAATCTGTTCCACCACAGTTTGTTAATGAAGCGAAAACATTCTCAAACTTCTCAGTAAAACATTAAACGCCATTGTTTTTTGTCATTGATTTGGCAAAGTACCTGTCAAACAAAATAAAATTGAAAGCGCCATATGGCTTTGTTCCCTTATTAAATCACAAAAGACTGCAGTTTAATTAAATAAGTATAATATGTATAAATAAGAAAAATCAGTATAAATAAGATAATAAATCAATATAAATAAGTTATTTTAGGAGGTTAAAAAAGTAACTAAGTAACTGTTACTTTTTAAGAATCGTATTTCTGATTGTGAAGGAAGATACCATGTGTTTGATAACGATGATGAAAAAAACCGCACACAAGTCAGTGAACTGATAACCAAGATTGACACCATGGTGAAGAAAAATGGAGGCAGCTGCTACACCAATGAGCTATAAAGAAAGAAATGAAGAGGATCCTGAAGGAGAAGGAAGAAGAGTTGACGAGAGAGAGGGAGGAGCTTCAAAGAAAATAAAAGGGAGATATGCAAAAAGAGAAAAGAAAGCAGAAATTGAAAAGGAGAGAAAACTTAAGGAAAGAACAAGAACACTAACCTAAGACAGTGAACATGGACACAGATAGAAAGCTCTGTCATGGCACCAAAAAGTGAATATATAAATCTTTCCCTTTTGGTACGGATATTGTTGAGAGAACAAGTCAAGTTAATTTCATTTCTACAGGCCAATGTCAAAAACTTTACAATCTGTCCAGCATACAATGAGTGACTATAACAATTAACAGTACTGATGGTGAAGGTTATGTTAGCAGTTAACTAACTATTGAAACTGCCCTAACCATGCTTTACACTGTCTAAAAAGAGACTTTAGAACATGAAGGATTTAACTGAAGCCTTTTTGCTCCCTTAGTTTATTAAAATAACCAGTGGATATCCAGGTTTGCTTCCAGTATGTTTGTTTTGTTGATATTTTATCAGTGTCTGCAGAAGTAACTTGTTTAGTAATAATGTGGTCAGACTGGCTGTAAAAAAATTTGTTTAAAACCATAGGATGGAGAAAATAAAACAGGTACATGACCACAGATCATTATTGGGGTTTAAGGCTGATATGAAATCCAGAAAATCCAATAAACACATAATAATCATCCCTCATAGGTGGTAATTAAGAGTTATAACAAACAAGTGTTAAAAAGCAGGGCACGTTACAGTTGTTGCAGTAGTAACAATAAACTTTTCTTCTTTTAGATAGACCAATGCGGATATGTCATTGATTAGACAATATGAGAAATGTTAAACTTGAATTATTTGTATGGTTTTATTATTTCCATAACAGCAAGTGTTTTACAGGGTAAAAACAACAAACAACAGGAATCTTGAAAGTGTTATTTTAAATGAAAAATAGGAACAATAGTAAAAAAAAAAAAAGACAGTAGACTCATAGTGCGGGAAGGTATGATAGAGGATCACAGTAAGGCTGCACTACAAAAGTGAGTTTTGAGAAGAGATTTCAATAATCACTAACCTCCTCTGAGACATTGTTCCAGTCAGGAATTTAAAAGCCAAATTACTCACTGACTCTGTAGAATCATTTGTTTCAAAACTCTGGTCTATATCACTCAAATAACATTCAGGGTCTTCTTTGTTCCACTGTGTTCTTTAAAGTGTGTAATTTATAGTATATAGTAGATACAGTGTAGTTGTTTTTTTCTTGTTTCTGAAAGAAGTCGACAAACCAAGTGTTTGTTTTGTTCCATGTCAGATAAAATGGACGATTTACAACTGGTGACATCAAGATGAATCTTTAATCCCATGTTCTGTATTTGATCTTTGCTTTCTTTGTTTGTGTTTCTAAAATGTGAATAAAGTGTTTCCCTGTAGTTCAGTGTGGACTGTTGTTAATACAATGTGAATATGAAGTGATGAAACAGAACAGAGCTCACAGGTGCAGTACACAGAGAACGACCTATTGCTCAGCGCCACCAAAACCGAGGAGCTGATTATTGATTTCAGCAAGAAGGAGATAAAGACACACACTCCTGTCTACATCAGTGGAGCTGAGGTGGAGCAGGTGAACAGTTTCATGTTCCTGGGAATCAGCATTGCAGAGAAACTTATTTGGTCATCTCACATCTCCACACTGGTGAAGAAAGCTCAGAAATGACTATATTTCTTGACGAAGCTCAAGAAGGACACATTCCCATGCCAAGTTCAGTTTTTAAAGAGGAGCATTAGAAAGCATCCTGACTGAAATCCAGGGGTGTTTCCAGGCTCTTGAAACAAATCTTTCATGTTTTCAACAATTTTTCTGCACCAATTTAATAAAATAACCTACCTCTAACCCTGGCAGCCCTCCCTCCTCTGCTTCACCTCGACCCTGGTCCGGTCCCAGGTCTGTGCATGGCTCTGTAGTGCAGTCCTCATCAGAGACAACAATGCTGTCATTGTGGAAGCTTTTACATGTAAAACAACTTGATGGTAACGGAAAAATATTTATGAACCTGTTTTAGGCTTTGCCTAATGCTACCACAGCTATCTGTTCAATTCAATTCAATTCAATTAATTTTATTTATATAGCGCCAAATCACAACAACAGTTATCTCACAGCGCTTTTCATAAAATAGCAGGTCTAGACCGTACTCTGTGTTGTTATTTAGAGAAGCCCAACAATTCCCATCAAGAGCAAGCACTCGCTGCATAATGACAAGACATCAAACTACTGTAATATTCTTTAATTATGATAAAAAATATCCTGCTCAGAACTGCTGCTTCAACAATATCATCATATTATTTAGACTTAATCTCATATGTTTAGTGAAGTTTGCGGTGTTGCCAAAGTGTTTCACTGTCTTTGCACACACATCACAGAGAGTAACATTATTACCTTCACAGCTAAAATACAGCCAGACGTGACTGCTTTTACGGTCAGCCAGAGTCAGTATACAATCATAGATTGAATAATTAGACCATCCTGTTGATAGTAAGATACTTCTGAAAAAACACACACTCACTCAAAATGACTGAGTTTAAATTTGATCCTTTTATATGAGAATCAATCCTAGAGCAGGAAACATGTTCAGGTCAAAAAGAAAATGTAGATGTGGAAATTACACTCCTATGAAGGCCACAATTATTTGCTTTCATGCAAAGCATATCGTTTGTATATGCTGGTAAGAAATAAACATTTTCTGTTCTGAACATAGAATTTATTGCATGAGATTGTTTTAAAAAAAAGATTGTTAAAGAGGTACAGTGAATAGAAAAAGTCTACACACCCCTGTAAAATGCCAAGGTCTTATGATGTAAAATAATGAGACAAAGATAAATCATGTCAGAACTTTTTCCACCTTTAATGTGACCTATAATGTGAACAATTCAATAGAAAAACAAACTGAAATCTTCGAGGGGGAAAAATGAAAAATAAAAACCTTACAATAACCCAAGTGTGCACACCCTCTTATAACTGGGGATGCGGCTGTGTTCAGAATTAACCAATCACAATCAAACTCAGGTTAACTATAAATCATTACATTTATATTTATTCGCTTTTATCCAAAGCGACTTACAATTGCTATACATGTCAGAGGTCACACACCGCTGGTGGGCAGACAAAGCAACAGCACCTAAAATAGCTCAGCTGGTAATGCGTTAGCCTGAAGATCCTCCTCCCAGCTGGGCGTGCCTGGAACATGGAACTCCTTCACTTGGGTTAAGGACTCATTCCCTACCTGGAGTTGGCACCCCACCCGTTTCCTGCTGAGAACCATGGCCTCAGATTTAGAGGTGCGAATCCTCATCCCAACCGCTTCACACTCTGCTGCCAACCGATCCAGTGAGAGCTGAAGGTCAAGGACCGATGACGCCATCAGGACCACATCATCCGCAAAAAGCAGCGACGAGATACCAAACCGCAACCCCTCCCCACCACGACTACGCCTCGACATCCAGTCCATGGCTATCGCAAACAGGATTGGTGACAAAGCGCAGCCCTGGCGAAGGCCAACCCTCACCTGGAAAAAGTCCGACTTACAGCCGAGTACTCGGACACAGTTCTCGCTTTGGATGTACAGGGATTGGATAGCCCTGAGACGGGACCCCCTCACCCCGCAATACATATTCCATCTAATTTAGGAAACCGTTTTTAGACACTGGATTAAAATGCTATTTAGGTAAAAGTATATGTTTTTAATGATGAGGGAATACAATCAAAATATTTGCTTTAAAGCTCAAGAGTACCTGTGCTGCGTTATCTCAGAAACGTTATGCTATGCTAGATAGGCCTCTGGTGGGCAGATGAGGCAACAGCGGCCGAAATAGCTCAGCTGGGAGAGCGTTAGACTGAAGATCTAAAGGTCCCTGGTTCGATCCCTGGTTTCGGCAAGAGCCCGGTGGCTTTTGATGGCACAGAGGGAATACAATCAAAGTATTTGCTTTAAAGCTCCGAAGAAACAGTGGATGTGAAACCCAAAGAAGAGATTCAACCGAGAAATACACCCACTATAACCATTGTGTTTTGTAAAAGCCTTGACTTTCCCTGAACAGGCAGCATATTACACCACACTGCATCCACACACATTCCTTCCATCCATCTTCATCTGCTTATCTGGGGTCGGGGCGCGGGGGCAGCAGCTCCAGCAGGGGACCCCAAACTTCTCTTTACCGAGCCACATTAACCAGCTCTGACCGGGGGATCCGGGGCGTTCCCAGGCCAGTGTGGAGATACAATCCCTCCACCTAGTCCTGGGTCTTCCCCTAGGCCTCCTCCCAGCTGGACGTGCCTGGAACACCTCCCTAGGGAGGCGTTCAGGAGGCATCCTTACCAGATGCCCAAACCACCTCAACTGGCTCCTTTCGATGCAAAGGAGCAGCGGCTCTACTCTGAGCTCCTCGCGGATGGCTGAGCTTCTCACCTTATCTCTAAGGGAGACACCAGCCACCCGCCTGAGGAAACCCATTTCGGCCGCTTGTACCCGCGACCTCGTTCTGTCGGTCATGACCCAGCCTTCATGACCATAGGTGAGGGTAGGAACGAAAATTGACCGGCGGATCGAGAGCTTTGCCTTACGGCTCGGCTCTCTTTTTGTCACAACGGTGCGGTAAAGCGAGTGCAATACTGCCCCCGCTGCTCCGATTCTGCGGCCAATCTCCTGCTCCAGTCTCCCCTCACGCGTGAACAAGACCCTGAGGTACTTGAACTCCTTCACTTGGGGTAAGGACTCATTCCCTACCTGGAGTTGGCACCCCACCCGTTTCCTGCTGAGAACCATGGCCTCAGATTTAGAGGTGCGAATCCTCATCCCAACCGCTTCACACTCTGCTGCCAACCGATCCAGTGAGAGCTGAAGGTCAAGGACCGATGACGCCATCAGGACCACATCATCTGCAAAAAGCAGCGACGAGATACCAAACCGCAACCCCTCCCCACCACGACTACGCCTCGTCATCCTGTCCATGGCTATCGCAAACAGGATTGGTGACAAAGCGCAGCCCTGGCGAAGGCCAACCCTCACCTGGAAAAAGTCCGACTTACAGCCGAGTACTCGGACACAGTTCTCGCTTTGGATGTACAGGGATTGGATAGCCCTGAGACGGGACCCCCTCACCCCGCACTTCATATTCCATCTAATTTAGGAAACCGTTTTTAGACACTGGATTAAAATGCTATTTAGGTAAAAGTATATGTTTTTAATGATGAGGGAATACAATCAAAATATTTGCTTTAAAGCTCCGAAGAAACAGTGGATGTGAAACCCAAAGAAGAGATTCAACCGAGAAATACACCCACTATAGCCATTGTGTTTTGTAAAAGCCTTGACTTTCCCTGAACAGGCAGCATATTACACCACACTGCATCCACACACATTCCTTCCATCCATCTTCATCTGCTTATCCGGGGTCGGGGCGCGGGGGCAGCAGCTCCAGCAGGGGACCCCAAACTTCTCTTACCGAGCCACATTAACCAGCTCTGACCGGGGGATCCCGGGGCGTTCCCAGGCCAGTGTGGAGATACAATCCCTCCACCTAGTCCTGGGTCTTCCCCTAGGCCTCCTCCCAGCTGGACGTGCCAGGAACACCTCCCTAGGGAGGCGTTCAGGAGGCATCCTTACCAGATGCCCAAACCACCTCAACTGGCTCCTTTCGACGCAAAGGAGCAGCGGCTCTACTCTGAGCTCCTCGCGGATGGCTGAGCTTCTCACCTTATCTCTAAGGGAGACACCAGCCACCCGCCTGAGGAAACCCATTTCGGCCGCTTGTACCCGCGACCTCGTTCTGTCGGTCATGACCCAGCCTTCATGACCATAGGTGAGGGTAGGAACGAAAATTGACCGGCGGATCGAGAGCTTTGCCTTACGGCTCGGCTCTCTTTTTGTCACAACGGTGCGGTAAAGCGAGTGCAATACTGCCCCCGCTGCTCAGATTCTGCGGCCAATCTCCTGCTCCAGTCTCCCCTCACGCGTGAACAAGACCCTGAGGTACTTGAACTCCTTCACTTGGGGTAAGGACTCATTCCCTACCTGGAGTTGGCACCCCACCCGTTTCCTGCTGAGAACCATGGCCTCAGATTTAGAGGTGCGAATCCTCATCCCAACCGCTTCACACTCTGCTGCCAACCGATCCAGTGAGAGCTGAAGGTCAAAGACCGATGACGCCATCAGGACCACATCATCCGCAAAAAGCAGCGACGAGATACCAAACCGCAACCCCTCCCCACCACGACTACGCCTCGACATCCTGTCCATGGCTATCGCAAACAGGATTGGTGACAAAGCGCAGCCCTGGCGAAGGCCAACCCTCACCTGGAAAAAGTCCGACTTACAGCCGAGTACTCGGACACAGTTCTCGCTTTGGATGTACAGGGATTGGATAGCCCTGAGACGGGACCCCCTCACCCCGCACTACATATTCCATCTAATTTAGGAAACCGTTTTTAGACACTGGATTAAAATGCTATTTAGGTAAAAGTATATGTTTTTAATGATGAGGGAATACAATCAAAATATTTGCTTTAAAGCTCAAGAGTACCTGTGCTGCGTTATCTCAGAAACGTTATCCTATGCTAGATCGGCCAACAGCGGCCGAAATAGCTCAGCTGGGAGAGCGTTAGACTGAAGATCTAAAGGTCCCTGGTTTGATCCCGGGTTTCGGCAAGAGCCTGATGGCTTTTGATGGCACAGAGGGAATACAATCAAAATATTTGCTTTAAAGCTCCGAAGAAACAGTGGATGTGAAACCCAAAGAAGAGATTCAACCGAGAAATACACCCACTATAGCCATTGTGTTTTGTAAAAGCCTTGACTTTCCCTGAACAGGCAGCATATTACACCACACTGCATCCACACACATTCCTTCCATCCATCTTCATCTGCTTATCCGGGGTCGGGCGCGGGGGCAGCAGCTCCAGCAGGGGACCCCAAACTTCTCTTTACCGAGCCACATTAACCAGCTCTGACCGGGGGATCCCTGGGCGTTCCCAGGCCAGTGTGGAGATACAATCCCTCCACCTAGTCCTGGGTCTTCCCCTAGGCCTCCTCCCAGCTGGACCCGGGGCGTTCCCAGGCCAGTGTGGAGATACAATCCCTCCACCTAGTCCTGGGTCTTCCCCTAGGCCTCCTCCCAGCTGGACGTGCCTGGAACACCTCCCTAGGGAGGCGTTCAGGAGGCATCCTTACCAGATGCCCAAACCACCTCAACTGGCTCCTTTCGACGCAAAGGAGCAGCGGCTCTACTCTGAGCTCCTTCACACTCTGCTGCCAACCGATCCAGTGAGAGCTGAAGGTCAAGGACCGATGACGCCATCAGGACCACATCATCCGCAAAAAGCAGCGACGAGATACCAAACCGCAACCCCTCCCCACCACGACTACGCCTCGTCATCCTGTCCATGGCTATCGCAAACAGGATTGGTGACAAAGCGCAGCCCTGGCGAAGGCCATCCCTCACCTGGAAAAAGTCCGACTTACAGCCGAGTACTCGGACACAGTTCTCGCTTTGGATGTACAGGGATTGGATAGCCCTGAGACGGGACCCCCTCACCCCGCACTTCATATTCCATCTAATTTAGGAAACCGTTTTTAGACACTGGATTAAAATGCTATTTAGGTAAAAGTATATGTTTTTAATGATGAGGGAATACAATCAAAATATTTGCTTTAAAGCTCAAGAGTACCTGTGCTGCGTTATCTCAGAAACGTTATCCTATGCTAGATCGGCATCTGGTGGGCAGATGAGGCAACAGTGGCCGAAATAGCTCAGCTGGGAGAGCGTTAGACTGAAGATCTAAAGGACCCTGGTTCGGTCCCGGGTTTCGGCAAGAGCCTGGTGGCTTTTGATGGCACAGAGGGAATACAATCAAAATATTTGCTTTAAAGCTCCGAAGAAACAGTGGATGTGAAACCCAAAGAAGAGATTCAACCGAGAAATACACCCACTATAGCCATTGTGTTTTGTAAAAGCCTTGACTTTCCCTGAACAGGCAGCATATTACACCACACTGCATCCACACACATTCCTTCCATCCATCTTCATCTGCTTATCCGGGGTCGGGGCGCGGGGCAGCAGCTCCAGCAGGGGACCCCAAACTTCTCTTTACCGAGCCACATTAACCAGCTCTGACCGGGGGATCCCGGGGCGTTCCCAGGCCAGTGTGGAGATACAATCCCTCCACCTAGTCCTGGGTCTTCCCCTAGGCCTCCTCCCAGCTGGACCCGGGGCGTTCCCAGGCCAGTGTGGAGATACAATCCCTCCACCTAGTCCTGGGTCTTCCCCTAGGCCTCCTCCCAGCTGGACGTGCCTGGAACACCTCCCTAGGGAGGCGTTCAGGAGGCATCCTTACCAGATGCCCAAACCACCTCAACTGGCTCCTTTCGACGCAAAGGAGCAGCGGATCTACTCTGAGCTCCTTCACACTCTGCTGCCAACCGATCCAGTGAGAGCTGAAGGTCAAGGACCGATGACGCCATCAGGACCACATCATCCGCAAAAAGCAGCGACGAGATACCAAACCGCAACCCCTCCCCACCACGACTAATCCTCGACATCCTGTCCATGGCTATCGCAAACAGGATTGGTGACAAAGCGCAGCCCTGGCGAAGGCCAACCCTCACCTGGAAAAAGTCCGACTTACAGCCGAGTACTCGGACACAGTTCTCGCTTTGGATGTACAGGGATTGGATAGCCCTGAGACGGGACCCCCTCACCCCGCACTACATATTCCATCTAATTTAGGAAACCGTTTTGGAGATACAATCCCTCCACCTAGTCCTGGGTCTTCCCTAGGCCTCCTCCCAGCTGGACGTGCCTGGAACACCTCCCTAGGGAGGCGTTCAGGAGGCATCCTTACCAGATGCCCAAACCACCTCAACTGGCTCCTTTCGACGCAAAGGAGCAGCGGCTCTACTCTGAGCTCCTCGCGGATGGCTGAGCTTCTCACCTTATCTCTAAGGGAGACACCAGCCACCCGCCTGAGGAAACCCATTTCGGCCGCTTGTACCCGCGACCTCGTTCTGTCGGTCATGACCCAGCCTTCATGACCATAGGTGACGAAAATTGACCGGCGGATCGAGAGCTTTGCCTTACGGCTCGGCTCTCTTTTTGTCACAATGGTGCGGTAAAGCGAGTGCAATACTGCCCCCGCTGCTCCGATTCTGCGGCCAATCTCCTGCTCCAGTCTCCCCTCACGCGTGAACAAGACCCCGAGGTACTTCAACTCCTTCACTTAGGGTAAGGACTCATTCCCTACCTGGAGTTGGCACCCCACCCGTTTCCTGCTGAGAACCATGGCCTCAGATTTAGAGGTGCGAATCCTCATCCCAACCGCTTCACACTCTTCTGCCAACCGATCCAGTGAGAGCTGAAGGTCAAGGACCGATGACGCCATCAGGACCACATCATCCGCAAAAAGCAGCGACGAGATACCAAACCGCAACCCCTCCCCACCACGACTACGCCTCGTCATCCTGTCCATGGCTATCGCAAACAGGATTGGTGACAAAGCGCAGCCCTGGCGAAGGCCAACCCTCACCTGGAAAAAGTCCGACTTACAGCCGAGTACTCGAACACAGTTCTCGCTTTGGATGTACAGGGATTGGATAGCCCTGAGACGGGACCCCCTCACCCCGCACTACATATTCCATCTAATTTAGGAAACCGTTTTTAGACACTGGATTAAAATGCTATTTAGGTAAAAGTATATGTTTTTAATGATGAGGGAATACAATCAAAATATTTGCTTTAAAGCTCAAGAGTACCTGTGCTGCGTTATCTCAGAAACGTTATCCTATGCTAGATCGGCCAACAGCGGCCGAAATAGCTCAGCTGGGAGAGAGTTAGACTGAAGATCTAAAGGTCCCTGGTTCGATCCCGGGTTTCGGCAAGAGCCTGGTGGCTTTTGATGGCACAGAGGGAATACAATCAAAATATTTGCTTTAAAGCTCCGAAGAAACAGTGGATGTGAAACCCAAAGTAGAGATTCAACCGAGAAATACACCCACTATAGCCATTGTGTTTTGTAAAAGCCTTGACTTTCCCTGAACAGGCAGCATATTACACCACACTGCATCCACACACATTCCTTCCATCCATCTTCATCTGCTTATCCGGGGTCGGGGCGCGGGGGCAGCAGCTCCAGCAGGGGACCCCAAACTTCTCTTTACCGAGCCACATTAACCAGCTCTGACCGGGGGATCCCGGGGCGTTCCCAGGCCAGTGTGGAGATACAATCCCTCCACCTAGTCCTGGGTCTTCCCCTAGGCCTCCTCCCAGCTGGACCCGGGGCGTTCCCAGGCCAGTGTGGAGATACAATCCCTCCACCTAGTCCTGGGTCTTCCCCTAGGCCTCCTCCCAGCTGGACGTGCCTGGAACACCTCCCTAGGGAGGCGTTCAGGAGGCATCCTTACCAGATGCCCAAACCACCTCAACTGGCTCCTTTCGACGCAAAGGAGCAGCGGCTCTACTCTGAGCTCCTCGCGGATGGCTGAGCTTCTCACCTTATCTCTAAGGGAGACACCAGCCACCCGCCTGAGGAAACCCATTTCGGCCGCTTGTACCCGCGACCTCGTTCTGTCGGTCATGACCCAGCCTTCATGACCATAGGTGACGAAAATTGACCGGCGGATCGAGAGCTTTGCCTTACAGCTCGGCTCTCTTTTTGTCACAACGGTGCGGTAAAGCGAGTGCAATACTGCCCCCGCTGCTCCGATTCTGCGGCCAATCTCCTGCTCCAGTCTCCCCTCACGCGTGAACAAGACCCTGAGGTACTTGAACTCCTTCACTTAGGGTAAGGACTCATTCCCTACCTGGAGTTGGCACCCCACCCGTTTCCTGCTGAGAACCATGGCCTCAGATTTAGAGGTGCGAATCCTCATCCCAACCGCTTCACACTCTGCTGCCAACCGATCCAGTGAGAGCTGAAGGTCAAGGACCGATGACGCCATCAGGACCACATCATCCGCAAAAAGCAGCGACGAGATACCAAACCGCAACCCCTCCCCACCACGACTACGCCTCGTCATCCTGTCCATGGCTATCGCAAACAGGATTGGTGACAAAGCGCAGCCCTGGCGAAGGCCAACCCTCACCTGGAAAAAGTCCGACTTACAGCCGAGTACTCGGACACAGTTCTCGCTTTGGATGTACAGGGATTGGATAGCCCTGAGACGGGACCCCCTCACCCCGCACTACATATTCCATCTAATTTAGGAAACCGTTTTTAGACACTGGATTAAAATGCTATTTAGGTAAAAGTATATGTTTTTAATGATGAGGGAATACAATCAAAATATTTGCTTTAAAGCTCAAGAGTACCTGTGCTGCGTTATCTCAGAAACGTTATCCTATGCTAGATCGGCCTCTGGTGGGCAGATGAGGCAACAGCGGCCGAAATAGCTCAGCTGGGAGAGTGTTAGACTGAAGATCTAAAGGTCCCTGGTTTGATCCCGGGTTTCGGCAAGAGCCCGGTGGCTTTTGATGGCACAGAGGGAATACAATCAAAATATTTGCTTTAAAGCTCCGAAGAAACAGTGGATGTGAAACCCAAAGAAGAGATTCAACCGAGAAATACACCCACTATAGCCATTGTGTTTTGTAAAAGCCTTGACTTTCCCTGAACAGGCAGCATATTACACCACACTGCATCCACACACATTCCTTCCATCCATCTTCATCTGCTTATCCGGGGTCGGGCGCGGGGGCAGCAGCTCCAGCAGGGGACCCCAAACTTCTCTTTACCGAGCCACATTAACCAGCTCTGACCGGGGGATCCCGGGGCGTTCCCAGGCCAGTGTGGAGATACAATCCCTCCACCTAGTCCTGGGTCTTCCCCTAGGCCTCCTCCCAGCTGGACCCGGGGCGTTCCCAGGCCAGTGTGGAGATACAATCCCTCCACCTAGTCCTGGGTCTTCCCCTAGGCCTCCTCCCAGCTGGACGTGCCTGGAACACCTCCCTAGGGAGGCGTTCAGGAGGCATCCTTACCAGATGCCCAAACCACCTCAACTGGCTCCTTTCGACGCAAAGGAGCAGCGGCTCTACTCTGAGCTCCTTCACACTCTGCTGCCAACCGATCCAGTGAGAGCTGAAGGTCAAGGACCGATGACGCCATCAGGACCACATCATCCGCAAAAAGCAGCGACGAGATACCAAACCGCAACCCCTCCCCACCACGACTACGCCTCGACATCCTGTCCATGGCTATCGCAAACAGGATTGGTGACAAAGCGCAGCCCTGGCGAAGGCCAACCCTCACCTGGAAAAAGTCCGACTTACAGCCGAGTACTCGGACACAGTTCTCGCTTTGGATGTACAGGGATTGGATAGCCCTGAGACGGGACCCCCTCACCCCGCACTACATATTCCATCTAATTTAGGAAACCGTTTTGGAGATACAATCCCTCCACCTAGTCCTGGGTCTTCCCCTAGGCCTCCTCCCAGCTGGACGTGCCTGGAACACCTCCCTAGGGAGGCGTTCAGGAGGCATCCTTACCAGATGCCCAAACCACCTCAACTGGCTCCTTTCGACGCAAAGGAGCAGCGGCTCTACTCTGAGCTCCTCGCGGATGGCTGAGCTTCTCACCTTATCTCTAAGGGAGACACCAGCCACCCGCCTGAGGAAACCCATTTCGGCCGCTTGTACCCGCGACCTCGTTCTGTCGGTCATGACCCAGCCTTCATGACCATAGGTGAGGGTAGGAACGAAAATTGACCGGCGGATCGAGAGCTTTGCCTTACGGCTCGGCTCTCTTTTTGTCACAACGGTGCGGTAAAGCGAGTGCAATACTGCCCCGCTGCTCCGATTCTGCGGCCAATCTCCTGCTCCAGTCTCCTCTCACGCGTGAACAAGACCCCGAGGTACTTGAACTCCTTCACTTGGGGTAAGGACTCATTCCCTACCTGGAGTTGGCACCCCACCCGTTTCCTGCTGAGAACCATGGCCTCAGATTTAGAGGTGCGAATCCTCATCCCAACCGCTTCACACTCTGCTGCCAACCGATCCAGTGAGAGCTGAAGGTCAAGGACCGATGACGCCATCAGGACCACATCATCCGCAAAAAGCAGCGACGAGATACCAAACCGCAACCCCTCCCCACCACGACTACGCCTCGTCATCCTGTCCATGGCTATCGCAAACAGGATTGGTGACAAAGCGCAGCCCTGGCGAAGGCCAACCCTCACCTGGAAAAAGTCCGACTTACAGCCGAGTACTCGGACACAGTTCTCGCTTTGGATGTACAGGGATTGGATAGCCCTGAGACGGGACCCCCTCACCCCGCACTACATATTCCATCTAATTTAGGAAACCGTTTTTAGACACTGGATTAAAATGCTATTTAGGTAAAAGTATATGTTTTTAATGATGAGGGAATACAATCAAAATATTTGCTTTAAAGCTCAAGAGTACCTGTGCTGCGTTATCTCAGAAACGTTATCCTATGCTAGATCGGCCAACAGCGGCCGAAGTAGCTCAGCTGGGAGAGAGTTAGACTGAAGATCTAAAGGTCCCTGGTTCGATCCCGGGTTTCGGCAAGAGCCTGGTGGCTTTTGATGGCACAGAGGGAATACAATCAAAATATTTGCTTTAAAGCTCCGAAGAAACAGTGGATGTGAAACCCAAAGAAGATATTCAACCGAGAAATACACCCACTATAGCCATTGTGTTTTGTAAAAGCCTTGACTTTCCCTGAACAGGCAGCATATTACACCACACTGCATCCACACACATTCCTTCCATCCATCTTCATCTGCTTATCCGGGGTCGGGGCGCGGGGGCAGCAGCTCCAGCAGGGGACCCCAAACTTCTCTTTACCGAGCCACATTAACCAGCTCTGACCGGGGGATCCCGGGGCGTTCCCAGGCCAGTGTGGAGATACAATCCCTCCACCTAGTCCTGGGTCTTCCCCTAGGCCTCCTCCCAGCTGGACCCGGGGCGTTCCCAGGCCAGTGTGGAGATACAATCCCTCCACCTAGTCCTGGGTCTTCCCCTAGGCCTCCTCCCAGCTGGACGTGCCTGGAACACCTCCCTAGGGAGGCGTTCAGGAGGCATCCTTACCAGATGCCCAAACCACCTCAACTGGCTCCTTTCGACGCAAAGGAGCAGCGGCTCTACTCTGAGCTCCTTCACACTCTGCTGCCAACCGATCCAGTGAGAGCTGAAGGTCAAGGACCGATGACCCATCAGGACCACATCATCCGCAAAAAGCAGCGACGAGATACCAAACCGCAACCCCTCCCCACCACGACTACGCCTCGACATCCTGTCCATGGCTATCGCAAACAGGATTGGTGACAAAGCGCAGCCCTGGCGAAGGCCAACCCTCACCTGGAAAAAGTCCGACTTACAGCCGAGTACTCGGACACAGTTCTCGCTTTGGATGTACAGGGATTGGATAGCCCTGAGACGGGACCCCCTCACCCCGCACTACATATTCCATCTAATTTAGGAAACCGTTTTTAGACACTGGATTAAAATGCTATTTAGGTAAAAGTATATGTTTTTAATGATGAGGGAATACAATCAAAATATTTGCTTTAAAGCTCAAGAGTACCTGTGCTGCGTTATCTCAGAAACGTTATCCTATGCTAGATCGGCCTCTGGTGGGCAGATGAGGCAACAGCGGCCGAAATAGCTCAGCTGGGAGAGCGTTAGACTGAAGATCTAAAGGTCCCTGGTTCGATCCCGGGTTTCGGCAAGAGCCCGGTGGCTTTTGATGGCACAGAGGGAATACAATCAAAATATTTGCTTTAAAGCTCAAGAGTACCTCTGTATCTCAGAAACGTTATCCTATGCTAGATCGGCCTCTGGTGGGCAGATGAGGCAACAGCGGCCGAAATAGCTCAGCTGGGAGAGCGTTAGACTGAAGATCTAAAGGTCCCTGGTTCGATCCCGGGTTTCGGCAAGAGCCCGGTGGCTTTTGATGGCACAGAGGGAATACAATCAAAATATTTGCTTTAAAGCTCCGAAGAAACAGTGGATGTGAAACCCAAAGAAGAGATTCAACCGAGAAATACACCCACTATAGCCATTGTGTTTTGTAAAAGCCTTGACTTTCCCTGAACAGGCAGCATATTACACCACACTGCATCCACACACATTCCTTCCATCCATCTTCATCTGCTTATCCGGGGTCGGGGCGCGGGGGCAGCAGCTCCAGCAGGGGACCCCAAACTTCTCTTTACCGAGCCACATTAACCAGCTCTGACCGGGGGATCCCGGGGCGTTCCCAGGCCAGTGTGGAGATACAATCCCTCCACCTAGTCCTGGGTCTTCCCCTTGGCCTCCTCCCAGCTGGACCCGGGGCGTTCCCAGGCCAGTGTGGAGATACAATCCCTCCACCTAGTCCTGGGTCTTCCCCTAGGCCTCCTCCCAGCTGGACGTGCCTGGAACACCTCCCTAGGGAGGCGTTCAGGAGGCATCCTTACCAGATGCCCAAACCACCTCAACTGGCTCCTTTCGACGCAAAGGAGCAGCGGCTCTACTCTGAGCTCCTTCACACTCTGCTGCCAACCGATCCAGTGAGAGCTGAAGGTCAAGGACCGATGACGCCATCAGGACCACATCATCCGCAAAAAGCAGCGACGAGATACCAAACCGCAACCCCTCCCCACCACGACTACGCCTCGACATCCTGTCCATGGCTATCGCAAACAGGATTGGTGACAAAGCGCAGCCCTGGCGAAGGCCAACCCTCACCTGGAAAAAGTCCGACTTACAGCCGAGTACTCGGACACAGTTCTCGCTTTGGATGTACAGGGATTGGATAGCCCTGAGACGGGACCCCCTCACCCCGCACTACATATTCCATCTAATTTAGGAAACCGTTTTGGAGATACAATCCCTCCACCTAGTCCTGGGTCTTCCCTAGGCCTCCTCCCAGCTGGACGTGCCTGGAACACCTCCCTAGGGAGGCGTTCAGGAGGCATCCTTACCAGATGCCCAAATCACCTCAACTGGCTCCTTTCGACGCAAAGGAGCAGCGGCTCTACTCTGAGCTCCTCGCGGATGGCTGAGCTTCTCACCTTATCTCTAAGGGAGACACCAGCCACCCGCCTGAGGAAACCCATTTCGGCCGCTTGTACCCGCGACCTCGTTCTGTCGGTCATGACCCAGCCTTCATGACCATAGGTGACGAAAATTGACCGGCGGATCGAGAGCTTTGCCTTACGGCTCGGCTCTCTTTTTGTCACAACGGTGCGGTAAAGCGAGTGCAATACTGCCCCCGCTGCTCCGATTCTGCGGCCAATCTCCTGCTCCAGTCTCCCCTCACGCGTGAACAAGACCCCGAGGTACTTCAACTCCTTCACTTAGGGTAAGGACTCATTCCCTACCTGGAGTTGGCACCCCACCCGTTTCCTGCTGAGAACCATGGCCTCAGATTTAGAGGTGCGAATCCTCATCCCAACCGCTTCACACTCTTCTGCCAACCGATCCAGTGAGAGCTGAAGGTCAAGGACCGATGACGCCATCAGGACCACATCATCCGCAAAAAGCAGCGACGAGATACCAAACCGCAACCCCTCCCCACCACGACTACGCCTCGTCATCCTGTCCATGGCTATCGCAAACAGGATTGGTGACAAAGCGCAGCCCTGGCGAAGGCCAACCCTCACCTGGAAAAAGTCCGACTTACAGCCGAGTACTCGGACACAGTTCTCGCTTTGGATGTACAGGGATTGGATAGCCCTGAGACGGGACCCCCTCACCCGCACTACATATTCCATCTAATTTAGGAAACCGTTTTAGACACTGGATTAAAATGCTATTTAGGTAAAAGTATATGTTTTTAATGATGAGGGAATACAATCAAAATATTTGCTTTAAAGCTCAAGAGTACCTGTGCTGCGTTATCTCAGAAACGTTATCCTATGCTAGATCGGCCAACAGCGGCCGAAATAGCTCAGCTGGGAGAGAGTTAGACTGAAGATCTAAAGGTCCCTGGTTCGATCCCGGGTTTCGGCAAGAGCCTGGTGGCTTTTGATGGCACAGAGGGAATACAATCAAAATATTTGCTTTAAAGCTCCGAAGAAACAGTGGATGTGAAACCCAAAGAAGAGATTCAACCGAGAAATACACCCACTATAGCCATTGTGTTTTGTAAAAGCCTTGACTTTCCCTGAACAGGCAGCATATTACACCACACTGCATCCACACACATTCCTTCCATCCATCTTCATCTGCTTATCCGGGGTCGGGCGCGGGGGCAGCAGCTCCAGCAGGGGACCCCAAACTTCTCTTTACCGAGCCACATTAACCAGCTCTGACCGGGGATCCCGGGGCGTTCCCAGGCCAGTGGAGATACAATCCCTCCACCTAGTCCTGGGTCTTCCCCTAGGCCTCCTCCCAGCTGGACCCGGGGCGTTCCCAGGCCAGTGTGGAGATACAATCCCTCCACCTAGTCCTGGGTCTTCCCCTAGGCCTCCTCCCAGCTGGACGTGCCTGGAACACCTCCCTAGGGAGGCGTTCAGGAGGCATCCTTACCAGATGCCCAAACCACCTCAACTGGCTCCTTTCGACGCAAAGGAGCAGCGGCTCTACTCTGAGCTCCTTCACACTCTGCTGCCAACCGATCCAGTGAGAGCTGAAGGTCAAGGACCGATGACGCCATCAGGACCACATCATCCGCAAAAAGCAGCGACGAGATACCAAACCGCAACCCCTCCCCACCACGACTACGCCTCGACATCCTGTCCATGGCTATCGCAAACAGGATTGGTGACAAAGCGCAGCCCTGGCGAAGGCCAACCCTCACCTGGAAAAAGTCCGACTTACAGCCGAGTACTCGGACACAGTTCTCGCTTTGGATGTACAGGGATTGGATAGCCCTGAGACGGGACCCCCTCACCCCGCACTACATATTCCATCTAATTTAGGAAACCGTTTTGGAGATACAATCCCTCCACCTAGTCCTGGGTCTTCCCCTAGGCCTCCTCCCAGCTGGACGTGCCTGGAACACCTCCCTAGGGAGGCGTTCAGGAGGCATCCTTACCAGATGCCCAAATCACCTCAACTGGCTCCTTTCGACGCAAAGGAGCAGCGGCTCTACTCTGAGCTCCTCGCGGATGGCTGAGCTTCTCACCTTATCTCTAAGGGAGACACCAGCCACCCGCCTGAGGAAACCCATTTCGGCCGCTTGTACCCGCGACCTCGTTCTGTCGGTCATGACCCAGCCTTCATGACCATAGGTGAGGGTAGGAACGAAAATTGACCGGCGGATCGAGAGCTTTGCCTTACGGCTCGGCTCTCTTTTTGTCACAACGGTGCGGTAAAGCGAGTGCAATACTGCCCCCGCTGCTCCGATTCTGCGGCCAATCTCCTGCTCCAGTCTCCCCTCACGCGTGAACAAGACCCCGAGGTACTTCAACTCCTTCACTTAGGGTAAGGACTCATTCCCTACCTGGAGTTGGCACCCCACCCGTTTCCTGCTGAGAACCATGGCCTCAGATTTAGAGGTGCGAATCCTCATCCCAACCGCTTCACACTCTTCTGCCAACCGATCTAGTGAGAGCTGAAGGTCAAGGACCGATGACGCCATCAGGACCACATCATCCGCAAAAAGCAGCGACGAGATACCAAACCGCAACCCCTCCCCACCACGACTACGCCTCGTCATCCTGTCCATGGCTATCGCAAACAGGATTGGTGACAAAGCGCAGCCCTGACGAAGGCCAACCCTCACCTGGAAAAGTCCGACTTACAGCCGAGTACTCGGACACAGTTCTCGCTTTGGATGTACAGGGATTGGATAGCCCTGAGACGGGACCCCCTCACCCCGCACTACATATTCCATCTAATTTAGGAAACCGTTTTTAGACACTGGATTAAAATGCTATTTAGGTAAAAGTATATGTTTTTAATGATGAGGGAATACAATCAAAATATTTGCTTTAAAGCTCAAGAGTACCTGTGCTGCGTTATCTCAGAAACGTTATCCTATGCTAGATCGGCCTCTGGTGGGCAGATGAGGCAACAGCGGCCGAAATAGCTCAGCTGGGAGAGAGATAGACTGAAGATCTAAAGGTCCCTGGTTCGATCCCGGGTTTCGGCAAGAGCCCGGTGGCTTTTGATGGCACAGAGGGAATACAATCAAAATATTTGCTTTAAAGCTCAAGAGTACCTCTGTATCTCAGAAACGTTATCCTATGCTAGATCGGCCTCTGGTGGGCAGATGAGGCAACAGCGGCCGAAATAGCTCAGCTGGGAGAGCGTTAGACTGAAGATCTAAAGGTCCCTGGTTTGATCCCGGGTTTTGGCAAGAGCCCGGTGGCTTTTGATGGCACAGAGGGAATACAATCAAAATATTTGCTTTAAAGCTCCGAAGAAACAGTGGATGTGAAACCCAAAGAAGAGATTCAACCGAGAAATACACCCACTATAGCCATTGTGTTTTGTAAAAGCCTTGACTTTCCCTGAACAGGCAGCATATTACACCACACTGCATCCACACACATTCCTTCCATCCATCTTCATCTGCTTATCCGGGGTCGGGGCGCGGGGGCAGCAGCTCCAGCAGGGGACCCCAAACTTCTCTTTACCGAGCCACATTAACCAGCTCTGACCGGGGGATCCCGGGGCGTTCCCAGGCCAGTGTGGAGATACAATCCCTCCACCTAGTCCTGGGTCTTCCCCTAGGCCTCCTCCCAGCTGGACGTGCCTGGAACACCTCCCTAGGGAGGCGTTCAGGAGGCATCCTTACCAGATGCCCAAACCACCTCAACTGGCTCCTTTCGACGCAAAGGAGCAGCGGCTCTACTCTGAGCTCCTCGCGGATGGCTGAGCTTCTCACCTTATCTCTAAGGGAGACACCAGCCACCCGCCTGAGGAAACCCATTTCGGCCGCTTGTACCCGCGACCTCGTTCTGTCGGTCATGACCCAGCCTTCATGACCATAGGTGAGGGTAGGAACGAAAATTGACCGGCGGATCGAGAGCTTTGCCTTACGGCTCGGCTCTCTTTTGTCACAACGGTGCGGTAAAGCGAGTGCAATACTGCCCCCGCTGCTCCGATTCTGCGGCCAATCTCCTGCTCCAGTCTCCCCTCACGCGTGAACAAGACCCCGAGGTACTTGAACTCCTTCACTTGGGGTAAGGACTCATTCCCTACCTGGAGTTGGCACCCCACCCGTTTCCTGCTGAGAACCATGGCCTCAGATTTAGAGGTGCGAATCCTCATCCCAACCGCTTCACACTCTGCTGCCAACCGATCCAGTGAGAGCTGAAGGTCAAGGACCGATGACGCCATCAGGACCACATCATCCGCAAAAAGCAGCGACGAGATACCAAACCGCAACCCCTCCCCACCACGACTACGCCTCGACATCCTGTCCATGGCTATCGCAAACAGGATTGGTGACAAAGCGCAGCCCTGGCGAAGGCCAACCCTCACCTGGAAAAAGTCCGACTTACAGCCGAGTACTCGGACACAGTTCTCGCTTTGGATGTACAGGGATTGGATAGCCCTGAGACGGGACCCCCTCACCCCGCACTACATATTCCATCTAATTTAGGAAACCGTTTTTAGACACTGGATTAAAATGCTATTTAGGTAAAGTATATGTTTTAATGATGAGGAATACAATCAAAATATTTGCTTTAAAGCTCAAAAGTACCTGTGCTGCGTTATCTCAGAAACGTTATCCTATGCTAGATCGGCCTCTGGTGGGCAGATGAGGCAACAGTGGCCGAAATAGCTCAGCTGGGAGAGAGTTAGACTGAAGATCTAAAGGTCCCTGGTTCGATCCCGGGTTTCGGCAAGAGCCCGGTGGCTTTTGATGGCACAGAGGGAATACAATCAAAATATTTGCTTTAAAGCTCCGAAGAAACAGTGGATGTGAAACCCAAAGAGATTCAACCGAGAAATACACCCACTATAGCCATTGTGTTTTGTAAAAGCCTTGACTTTCCCTGAACAGGCAGCATATTACACCACACTGCATCCACACACATTCCTTCCATCCATCTTCATCTGCTTATCCGGGGTCGGGGCGCGGGGGCAGCAGCTCCAGCAGGGGACCCCAAACTTCTCTTTACCGAGCCACATTAACCAGCTCTGACCGGGGGATCCGGGGCGTTCCCAGGCCAGTGTGGAGATACAATCCCTCCACCTAGTCCTGGGTCTTCCCTAGGCCTCCTCCCAGCTGGACCCGGGGCGTTCCCAGGCCAGTGTGAGATACAATCCCTCCACCTAGTCCTGGGTCTTCCCCTAGGCCTCCTCCCAGCTGGACGTGCCTGGAACACCTCCCTAGGGAGGCGTTCAGGAGGCATCCTTACCAGATGCCCAACCACCTCAACTGGCTCCTTTCGACGCAAAGGAGCAGCGGCTCTACTCTGAGCTCCTTCACACTCTGCTGCCAACCGATCCAGTGAGAGCTGAAGGTCAAGGACCGATGACGCCATCAGGACCACATCATCCGCAAAAAGCAGCGACGAGATACCAAACCGCAACCCCTCCCCACCACGACTAATCCTCGACATCCTGTCCATGGCTATCGCAAACAGGATTGGTGACAAAGCGCAGCCCTGGCGAAGGCCAACCCTCACCTGGAAAAAGTCCGACTTACAGCCGAGTACTCGGACACAGTTCTCGCTTTGGATGTACAGGGATGGATAGCCCTGAGACGGGACCCCCTCACCCGCACTACATATTCCATCTAATTTAGGAAACCGTTTTGGAGATACAATCCCTCCACCTAGTCCTGGGTCTTCCCCTAGGCCTCCTCCCAGCTGGACGTGCCTGGAACACCTCCCTAGGGAGGCGTTCAGGAGGCATCCTTACCAGATGCCCAAACCACCTCAACTGGCTCCTTTCGACGCAAAGGAGCAGCGGCTCTACTCTGAGCTCCTCGCGGATGGCTGAGCTTCTCACCTTATCTCTAAGGGAGACACCAGCCACCCGCCTGAGGAAACCCATTTCGGCCGCTTGTACCCGCGACCTCGTTCTGTCGGTCATGACCCAGCCTTCATGACCATAGGTGACGAAAATTGACCGGCGGATCGAGAGCTTTGCCTTACGGCTCGGCTCTCTTTTTGTCACAACGGTGCGGTAAAGCGAGTGCAATACTGCCCCCGCTGCTCCGATTCTGCGGCCAATCTCCTGCTCCAGTCTCCCCTCACGCGTGAACAAGACCCCGAGGTACTTCAACTCCTTCACTTAGGGTAAGAACTCATTCCCTACCTGGAGTTGGCACCCCACCCGTTTCCTGCTGAGAACCATGGCCTCAGATTTAGAGGTGCGAATCCTCATCCCAACCGCTTCACACTCTTCTGCCAACCGATCCAGTGAGAGCTGAAGGTCAAGGACCGATGACGCCATCAGGACCACATCATCCGCAAAAAGCAGCGACGAGATACCAAACCGCAACCCCTCCCCACCACGACTACGCCTCGTCATCCTGTCCATGGCTATCGCAAACAGGATTGGTGACAAAGCGCAGCCCTGGCGAAGGCCAACCCTCACCTGGAAAAAGTCCGACTTACAGCCGAGTACTCGGACACAGTTCTCGCTTTGGATGTACAGGGATTGGATAGCCCTGAGACGGGACCCCCTCACCCCGCACTACATATTCCATCTAATTTAGGAAACCGTTTTTAGACACTGGATTAAAATGCTATTTAGGTAAAAGTATATGTTTTTAATGATGAGGGAATACAATCAAAATATTTGCTTTAAAGCTCAAGAGTACCTGTGCTGCGTTATCTCAGAAACGTTATCCTATGCTAGATCGGCCTCTGGTGGGCAGATGAGGCAACAGCGGCCGAAATAGCTCAGCTGGGAGAGAGATAGACTGAAGATCTAAAGGTCCCTGGTTCGATCCCGGGTTTCGGCAAGAGCCCGGTGGCTTTTGATGGCACAGAGGGAATACAATCAAAATATTTGCTTTAAAGCTCCGAAGAAACAGTGGATGTGAAACCCAAAGAAGAGATTCAACCGAGAAATACACCCACTATAGCCATTGTGTTTTGTAAAAGCCTTGACTTTCCCTGAACAGGCAGCATATTACACCACACTGCATCCACACACATTCCTTCCATCCATCTTCATCTGCTTATCCGGGGTCGGGGCGCGGGGGCAGCAGCTCCAGCAGGGGACCCCAAACTTCTCTTTACCGAGCCACATTAACCAGCTCTGACCGGGGGATCCCGGGGCGTTCCCAGGCCAGTGTGGAGATACAATCCCTCCACCTAGTCCTGGTCTTCCCCTAGGCCTCCTCCCAGCTGGACCCGGGGCGTTCCCAGGCCAGTGTGGAGATACAATCCCTCCACCTAGTCCTGGGTCTTCCCTAGGCCTCCTCCCAGCTGGACGTGCCTGGAACACCTCCCTAGGAGGCGTTCAGGAGGCATCCTTACCAGATGCCCAAACCCTCAACTGGCTCCTTTCGACGCAAAGGAGCAGCGGCTCTACTCTGAGCTCCTTCCACTCTGCTGCCAACCGATCCAGTGAGAGCTGAAGGTCAAGGACCGATGACGCCATCAGGACCACATCATCCGCAAAAAGCAGCGACGAGATACCAAACCGCAACCCCTCCCCACCACGACTACACCTCGACATCCTGTCCATGGCTATCGCAAACAGGATTGGTGACAAAGCGCAGCCCTGGCGAAGGCCAACCCTCACCTGGAAAAAGTCCGACTTACAGCCGAGTACTCGGACACAGTTCTCGCTTTGGATGTACAGGGATTGGATAGCCCTGAGACGGGACCCCCTCACCCCGCACTACATATTCCATCTAATTTAGGAAACCGTTTTTAGACACTGGATTAAAATGCTATTTAGGTAAAAGTATATGTTTTTAATGATGAGGGAATACAATCAAAATATTTGCTTTAAAGCTCAAGAGTACCTGTGCTGCGTTAGCTCAGAAACGTTATCCTATGCTAGATCGGCCTCTGGTGGGCAGATGAGGCAACAGCGGCCGAAATAGCTCAGCTGGGAGAGCGATAGACTGAAGATCTAAAGGTCCCTGGTTCGATCCCGGGTTTCGGCAAGAGCCCGGTGGCTTTTGATGGCACAGAGGGAATACAATCAAAATATTTGCTTTAAAGCTCAAGAGTACCTCTGTATCTCAGAAACGTTATCCTATGCTAGATCGGCCTCTGGTGGGCAGATGAGGCAACAGCGGCCGAAATAGCTCAGCTGGGAGAGCGTTAGACTGAAGATCTAAAGGTCCCTGGTTCGATCCCGGGTTTCGGCAAGAGCCCGGTGGCTTTTGATGGCACAGAGGGAATACAATCAAAATATTTGCTTTAAAGCTCCGAAGAAACAGTGGATGTGAAACCCAAAGAAGAGATTCAACCGAGAAATACACCACTATAGCCATTGTGTTTTGTAAAAGCCTTGACTTTCCCTGAACAGGCAGCATATTACACCACACTGCATCCACACACATTCCTTCCATCCATCTTCATCTGCTTATCCGGGGTCGGGGCGCGGGGGCAGCAGCTCCAGCAGGGGACCCCAAACTTCTCTTTACGAGCCACATTAACCAGCTCTGACCGGGGGATCCCGGGGCGTTCCCAGGCCAGTGTGGAGATACAATCCCTCCACCTAGTCCTGGGTCTTCCCCTAGGCCTCCTCCCAGCTGGACGTGCCTGGAACACCTCCCTAGGGAGGCGTTCAGGAGGCATCCTTACCAGATGCCCAAACCACCTCAACTGGCTCCTTTCGACGCAAAGGAGCAGCGGCTCTACTCTGAGCTCCTCGCGGATGGCTGAGCTTCTCACCTTATCTCTAAGGGAGACACCAGCCACCCGCCTGAGGAAACCCATTTCGGCCGCTTGTACCCGCGACCTCGTTCTGTCGGTCATGACCCAGCCTTCATGACCATAGGTGAGGGTAGGAACGAAAATTGACCGGCGGATCGAGAGCTTTGCCTTACGGCTCGGCTCTCTTTTTGTCACAACGGTGCGGTAAAGCGAGTGCAATACTGCCCCCGCTGCTCCGATTCTGCGGCCAATCTCCTGCTCCAGTCTCCCCTCACGCGTGAACAAGACCCCGAGGTACTTGAACTCCTTCACTTGGGGTAAGGACTCATTCCCTACCTGGAGTTGGCACCCCACCCGTTTCCTGCTGAGAACCATGGCCTCAGATTTAGAGGTGCGAATCCTCATCCCAACCGCTTCACACTCTGCTGCCAACCGATCCAGTGAGAGCTGAAGGTCAAGGACCGATGACGCCATCAGGACCACATCATCCGCAAAAAGCAGCGACGAGATACCAAACCGCAACCCCTCCCCACCACGACTACGCCTCGACATCCTGTCCATGGCTATCGCAAACAGGATTGGTGACAAAGCGCAGCCCTGGCGAAGGCCAACCCTCACCTGGAAAAAGTCCGACTTACAGCCGAGTACTCGGACACAGTTCTCGCTTTGGATGTACAGGGATTGGATAGCCCTGAGACGGGACCCCCTCACCCCGCACTACATATTCCATCTAATTTAGGAAACCGTTTTTAGACACTGGATTAAAATGCTATTTAGGTAAAAGTATATGTTTTTAATGATGAGGGAATACAATCAAAATATTTGCTTTAAAGCTCAAGAGTACCTGTGCTGCGTTATCTCAGAAACGTTATCCTATGCTAGATCGGCGTCTGGTGGGCAGATGAGGCAACAGCGGCCGAAATAGCTCAGCTGGGAGAGCGTTAGACTGAAGATCTAAAGGTCCCTGGTTCGATCCCGGGTTTCGGCAAGAGCCCGGTGGCTTTTGATGGCACAGAGGGAATACAATCAAAATATTTGCTTTAAAGCTCAAGAGTACCTCTGTATCTCAGAAACGTTATCCTATGCTAGATCGGCCTCTGGTGGGCAGATGAGGCAACAGCGGCCGAAATAGCTCAGCTGGGAGAGCGTTAGACTGAAGATCTAAAGGTCCCTGGTTCGATCCCGGGTTTCGGCAAGAGCCCGGTGGCTTTTGATGGCACAGAGGGAATACAATCAAAATATTTGCTTTAAAGCTCCGAAGAAACAGTGGATGTGAAACCCAAAGAAGAGATTCAACCGAGAAATACACCCACTATAGCCATTGTGTTTTGTAAAAGCCTTGACTTTCCCTGAACAGGCAGCATATTACACCACACTGCATCCACACACATTCCTTCCATCCATCTTCATCTGCTTATCCGGGGTCGGGGCGCGGGGGCAGCAGCTCCAGCAGGGGACCCCAAACTTCTCTTTACCGAGCCACATTAACCAGCTCTGACCGGGGGATCCCGGGGCGTTCCCAGGCCAGTGTGGAGATACAATCCCTCCACCTAGTCCTGGGTCTTCCCCTAGGCCTCCTCCCAGCTGGACGTGCCTGGAACACCTCCCTAGGGAGGCGTTCAGGAGGCATCCTTACCAGATGCCCAAACCACCTCAACTGGCTCCTTTCGACGCAAAGGAGCAGCGGCTCTACTCTGAGATCCTCGCGGATGGCTGAGCTTCTCACCTTATCTCTAAGGGAGACACCAGCCACCCGCCTGAGGAAACCCATTTCGGCCGCTTGTACCCGCGACCTCGTTCTGTCGGTCATGACCCAGCCTTCATGACCATAGGTGAGGGTAGGAACGAAAATTGACCGGCGGATCGAGAGCTTTGCCTTACGGCTCGGCTCTCTTTTTGTCACAACGGTGCGGTAAAGCGAGTGCAATACTGCCCCCGCTGCTCCGATTCTGCGGCCAATCTCCTGCTCCAGTCTCCCCTCACGCGTGAACAAGACCCCGAGGTACTTGAACTCCTTCACTTGGGGTAAGGACTCATTCCCTACCTGGAGTTGGCACCCCACCCGTTTCCTGCTGAGAACCATGGCCTCAGATTTAGAGGTGCGAATCCTCATCCCAACCGCTTCACACTCTGCTGCCAACCGATCCAGTGAGAGCTGAAGGTCAAGGACCGATGACGCCATCAGGACCACATCATCCGCAAAAAGCAGCGACGAGATACCAAACCGCAACCCCTCCCCACCACGACTACGCCTCGACATCCTGTCCATGGCTATCGCAAACAGGATTGGTGACAAAGCGCAGCCCTGGCGAAGGCCAACCCTCACCTGGAAAAAGTCCGACTTACAGCCGAGTACTCGGACACAGTTCTCGCTTTGGATGTACAGGGATTGGATAGCCCTGAGACGGGACCCCCTCACCCCGCACTACATATTCCATCTAATTTAGGAAACAGTTTTTAGGTGTTATTTAGGTAAAAGTATATGTTTTTAATGATGAGGGAATACAATCAAAATATTTGCTTTAAAGCTCAAGAGTACCTCTGTATCTCAGAAACGTTATCCTATGCTAGATCGGCCTCTGGTGGGCAGATGAGGCAACAGCGGCCGAAATAGCTCAGCTGGGAGAGCGTTAGACTGAAGATCTAAAGGTCCCTGGTTCGATCCCGGGTTTCGGCAAGAGCCCGGTGGCTTTTGATGGCACAGAGGGAATACAATCAAAATATTTGCTTTAAAGCTCCGAAGAAACAGTGGATGTGAAACCCAAAGAAGAGATTCAACCGAGAAATACACCCACTATAGCCATTGTGTTTTGTAAAAGCCTTGACTTTCCCTGAACAGGCAGCATATTACACCACACTGCATCCACACACATTCCTTCCATCCATCTTCATCTGCTTATCCGGGGTCGGGGCGCGGGGGCAGCAGCTCCAGCAGGGGACCCCAAACTTCTCTTTACCGAGCCACATTAACCAGCTCTGACCGGGGGATCCCGGGGCGTTCCCAGGCCAGTGTGGAGATACAATCCCTCCACCTAGTCCTGGGTCTTCCCCTAGGCCTCCTCCCAGCTGGACGTGCCTGGAACACCTCCCTAGGGAGGCGTTCAGGAGGCATCCTTACCAGATGCCCAAACCACCTCAACTGGCTCCTTTCGACGCAAAGGAGCAGCGGCTCTACTCTGAGCTCCTCGCGGATGGCTGAGCTTCTCACCTTATCTCTAAGGGAGACACCAGCCACCCGCCTGAGGAAACCCATTTCGGCCGCTTGTACCCGCGACCTCGTTCTGTCGGTCATGACCCAGCCTTCATGACCATAGGTGAGGGTAGGAACGAAAATTGACCGGCGGATCGAGAGCTTTGCCTTACGGCTCGGCTCTCTTTTGTCACAACGGTGCGGTAAAGCGAGTGCAATACTGCCCCCGCTGCTCCGATTCTGCGGCCAATCTCCTGCTCCAGTCTCCCCTCACGCGTGAACAAGACCCCGAGGTACTTGAACTCCTTCACTTGGGGTAAGGACTCATTCCCTACCTGGAGTTGGCACCCCACCCGTTTCCTGCTGAGAACCATGGCCTCAGATTTAGAGGTGCGAATCCTCATCCCAACCGCTTCACACTCTGCTGCCAACCGATCCAGTGAGAGCTGAAGGTCAAGGACCGATGACGCCATCAGGACCACATCATCCGCAAAAAGCAGCGACGAGATACCAAACCGCAACCCCTCCCCACCACGACTACGCCTCGACATCCTGTCCATGGCTATCGCAAACAGGATTGGTGACAAAGCGCAGCCCTGGCGAAGGCCAACCCTCACCTGGAAAAAGTCCGACTTACAGCCGAGTACTCGGACACAGTTCTCGCTTTGGATGTACAGGGATTGGATAGCCCTGAGACGGGACCCCCTCACCCCGCACTACATATTCCATCTAATTTAGGAAACCGTTTTTAGACACTGGCTATTTAGGTAAAAGTATATGTTTTTAATGATGAGGGAATACAATCAAAATATTTGCTTTAAAGCTCAAGAGTACCTGCTGTATCTCAGAAACGTTATCCTATGCTAGATCGGCCTCTGGTGGGCAGATGAGGCAACAGCGGCCGAAATAGCTCAGCTGGGAGAGCGTTAGACTGAAGATCTAAAGGTCCCTGGTTCGATCCCGGGTTTCGGCAAGAGCCCGGTGGCTTTTGATGGCACAGAGGGAATACAATCAAAATATTTGCTTTAAAGCTCCGAAGAAACAGTGGATGTGAAACCCAAAGAAGAGATTCAACCGAGAAATACACCCACTATAGCCATTGTGTTTTGTAAAAGCCTTGACTTTCCCTGAACAGGCAGCATATTACACCACACTGCATCCACACACATTCCTTCCATCCATCTTCATCTGCTTATCCGGGGTCGGGGCGCGGGGGCAGCAGCTCCAGCAGGGGACCCCAAACTTCTCTTTACCGAGCCACATTAACCAGCTCTGACCGGGGGATCCCGGGGCGTTCCCAGGCCAGTGTGGAGATACAATCCCTCCACCTAGTCCTGGGTCTTCCCCTAGGCCTCCTCCCAGCTGGACGTGCCTGGAACACCTCCCTAGGGAGGCGTTCAGGAGGCATCCTTACCAGATGCCCAAACCACCTCAACTGGCTCCTTTCGACGCAAAGGAGCAGCGGCTCTACTCTGAGCTCCTCGCGGATGGCTGAGCTTCTCACCTTATCTCTAAGGGAGACACCAGCCACCCGCCTGAGGAAACCCATTTCGGCCGCTTGTACCCGCGACCTCGTTCTGTCGGTCATGACCCAGCCTTCATGACCATAGGTGAGGGTAGGAACGAAAATTGACCGGCGGATCGAGAGCTTTGCCTTACGGCTCGGCTCTCTTTTTGTCACAACGGTGCGGTAAAGCGAGTGCAATACTGCCCCCGCTGCTCCGATTCTGCGGCCAATCTCCTGCTCCAGTCTCCCCTCACGCGTGAACAAGACCCCGAGGTACTTGAACTCCTTCACTTGGGGTAAGGACTCATTCCCTACCTGGAGTTGGCACCCCACCCGTTTCCTGCTGAGAACCATGGCCTCAGATTTAGAGGTGCGAATCCTCATCCCAACCGCTTCACACTCTGCTGCCAACCGATCCAGTGAGAGCTGAAGGTCAAGGACCGATGACGCCATCAGGACCACATCATCCGCAAAAAGCAGCGACGAGATACCAAACCGCAACCCCTCCCCACCACGACTACGCCTCGACATCCTGTCCATGGCTATCGCAAACAGGATTGGTGACAAAGCGCAGCCCTGGCGAAGGCCAACCCTCACCTGGAAAAAGTCCGACTTACAGCCGAGTACTCGGACACAGTTCTCGCTTTGGATGTACAGGGATTGGATAGCCCTGAGACGGGACCCCCTCACCCCGCACTACATATTCCATCTAATTTAGGAAACCGTTTTTAGACACTGGATTAAAATGCTATTTAGGTAAAAGTATATGTTTTTAATGATGAGGGAATACAATCAAAATATTTGCTTTAAAGCTCAAGAGTACCTGTGCTGCGTTATCTCAGAAACGTTATCCTATGCTAGATCGGCCTCTGGTGGGCAGATGAGGCAACAGCGGCCGAAATAGCTCAGCTGGGAGAGCGTTAGACTGAAGATCTAAAGGTCCCTGGTTCGATCCCGGGTTTCGGCAAGAGCCCGGTGGCTTTTGATGGCACAGAGGGAATACAATCAAAATATTTGCTTTAAAGCTCCGAAGAAACAGTGGATGTGAAACCCAAAGAAGAGATTCAACCGAGAAATACACCCACTATAGCCATTGTGTTTTGTAAAAGCCTTGACTTTCCCTGAACAGGCAGCATATTACACCACACTGCATCCACACACATTCCTTCCATCCATCTTCATCTGCTTATCCGGGGTCGGGGCGCGGGGGCAGCAGCTCCAGCAGGGGACCCCAAACTTCTCTTTACCGAGCCACATTAACCAGCTCTGACCGGGGGATCCCGGGGCGTTCCCAGGCCAGTGTGGAGATACAATCCCTCCACCTAGTCCTGGGTCTTCCCCTAGGCCTCCTCCCAGCTGGACGTGCCTGGAACACCTCCCTAGGGAGGCGTTCAGGAGGCATCCTTACCAGATGCCCAAACCACCTCAACTGGCTCCTTTCGACGCAAAGGAGCAGCGGCTCTACTCTGAGCTCCTCGCGGATGGCTGAGCTTCTCACCTTATCTCTAAGGGAGACACCAGCCACCCGCCTGAGGAAACCCATTTCGGCCGCTTGTACCCGCGACCTCGTTCTGTCGGTCATGACCCAGCCTTCATGACCATAGGTGAGGGTAGGAACGAAAATTGACCGGCGGATCGAGAGCTTTGCCTTACGGCTCGGCTCTCTTTTTGTCACAACGGTGCGGTAAAGCGAGTGCAATACTGCCCCCGCTGCTCCGATTCTGCGGCCAATCTCCTGCTCCAGTCTCCCCTCACGCGTGAACAAGACCCCGAGGTACTTGAACTCCTTCACTTGGGGTAAGGACTCATTCCCTACCTGGAGTTGGCACCCCACCCGTTTCCTGCTGAGAACCATGGCCTCAGATTTAGAGGTGCGAATCCTCATCCCAACCGCTTCACACTCTGCTGCCAACCGATCCAGTGAGAGCTGAAGGTCAAGGACCGATGACGCCATCAGGACCACATCATCCGCAAAAAGCAGCGACGAGATACCAAACCGCAACCCCTCCCCACCACGACTACGCCTCGACATCCTGTCCATGGCTATCGCAAACAGGATTGGTGACAAAGCGCAGCCCTGGCGAAGGCCAACCCTCACCTGGAAAAAGTCCGACTTACAGCCGAGTACTCGGACACAGTTCTCGCTTTGGATGTACAGGGATTGGATAGCCCTGAGACGGGACCCCCTCACCCCGCACTACATATTCCATCTAATTTAGGAAACCGTTTTTAGACACTGGATTAAAATGCTATTTAGGTAAAAGTATATGTTTTTAATGATGAGGGAATACAATCAAAATATTTGCTTTAAAGCTCAAGAGTACCTGTGCTGCGTTATCTCAGAAACGTTATCCTATGCTAGATCGGCCTCTGGTGGGCAGATGAGGCAACAGCGGCCGAAATAGCTCAGCTGGGAGAGCGTTAGACTGAAGATCTAAAGGTCCCTGGTTCGATCCCGGGTTTCGGCAAGAGCCCGGTGGCTTTTGATGGCACAGAGGGAATACAATCAAAATATTTGCTTTAAAGCTCAAGAGTACCTCTGTATCTCAGAAACGTTATCCTATGCTAGATCGGCCTCTGGTGGGCAGATGAGGCAACAGCGGCCGAAATAGCTCAGCTGGGAGAGCGTTAGACTGAAGATCTAAAGGTCCCTGGTTCGATCCCGGGTTTCGGCAAGAGCCCGGTGGCTTTTGATGGCACAGAGGGAATACAATCAAAATATTTGCTTTAAAGCTCCGAAGAAACAGTGGATGTGAAACCCAAAGAAGAGATTCAACCGAGAAATACACCCACTATAGCCATTGTGTTTTGTAAAAGCCTTGACTTTCCCTGAACAGGCAGCATATTACACCACACTGCATCCACACACATTCCTTCCATCCATCTTCATCTGCTTATCCGGGGTCGGGGCGCGGGGGCAGCAGCTCCAGCAGGGGACCCCAAACTTCTCTTTACCGAGCCACATTAACCAGCTCTGACCGGGGGATCCCGGGGCGTTCCCAGGCCAGTGTGGAGATACAATCCCTCCACCTAGTCCTGGGTCTTCCCCTAGGCCTCCTCCCAGCTGGACGTGCCTGGAACACCTCCCTAGGGAGGCGTTCAGGAGGCATCCTTACCAGATGCCCAAACCACCTCAACTGGCTCCTTTCGACGCAAAGGAGCAGCGGCTCTACTCTGAGCTCCTCGCGGATGGCTGAGCTTCTCACCTTATCTCTAAGGGAGACACCAGCCACCCGCCTGAGGAAACCCATTTCGGCCGCTTGTACCCGCGACCTCGTTCTGTCGGTCATGACCCAGCCTTCATGACCATAGGTGAGGGTAGGAACGAAAATTGACCGGCGGATCGAGAGCTTTGCCTTACGGCTCGGCTCTCTTTTTGTCACAACGGTGCGGTAAAGCGAGTGCAATACTGCCCCCGCTGCTCCGATTCTGCGGCCAATCTCCTGCTCCAGTCTCCCCTCACGCGTGAACAAGACCCCGAGGTACTTGAACTCCTTCACTTGGGGTAAGGACTCATTCCCTACCTGGAGTTGGCACCCCACCCGTTTCCTGCTGAGAACCATGGCCTCAGATTTAGAGGTGCGAATCCTCATCCCAACCGCTTCACACTCTGCTGCCAACCGATCCAGTGAGAGCTGAAGGTCAAGGACCGATGACGCCATCAGGACCACATCATCCGCAAAAAGCAGCGACGAGATACCAAACCGCAACCCCTCCCCACCACGACTACGCCTCGACATCCTGTCCATGGCTATCGCAAACAGGATTGGTGACAAAGCGCAGCCCTGGCGAAGGCCAACCCTCACCTGGAAAAAGTCCGACTTACAGCCGAGTACTCGGACACAGTTCTCGCTTTGGATGTACAGGGATTGGATAGCCCTGAGACGGGACCCCCTCACCCCGCACTACATATTCCATCTAATTTAGGAAACCGTTTTTAGACACTGGATTAAAATGCTATTTAGGTAAAAGTATATGTTTTTAATGATGAGGGAATACAATCAAAATATTTGCTTTAAAGCTCAAGAGTACCTGTGCTGCGTTATCTCAGAAACGTTATCCTATGCTAGATCGGCCTCTGGTGGGCAGATGAGGCAACAGCGGCCGAAATAGCTCAGCTGGGAGAGCGTTAGACTGAAGATCTAAAGGTCCCTGGTTCGATCCCGGGTTTCGGCAAGAGCCCGGTGGCTTTTGATGGCACAGAGGGAATACAATCAAAATATTTGCTTTAAAGCTCAAGAGTACCTCTGTATCTCAGAAACGTTATCCTATGCTAGATCGGCCTCTGGTGGGCAGATGAGGCAACAGCGGCCGAAATAGCTCAGCTGGGAGAGCGTTAGACTGAAGATCTAAAGGTCCCTGGTTCGATCCCGGGTTTCGGCAAGAGCCCGGTGGCTTTTGATGGCACAGAGGGAATACAATCAAAATATTTGCTTTAAAGCTCCGAAGAAACAGTGGATGTGAAACCCAAAGAAGAGATTCAACCGAGAAATACACCCACTATAGCCATTGTGTTTTGTAAAAGCCTTGACTTTCCCTGAACAGGCAGCATATTACACCACACTGCATCCACACACATTCCTTCCATCCATCTTCATCTGCTTATCCGGGGTCGGGGCGCGGGGGCAGCAGCTCCAGCAGGGGACCCCAAACTTCTCTTTACCGAGCCACATTAACCAGCTCTGACCGGGGGATCCCGGGGCGTTCCCAGGCCAGTGTGGAGATACAATCCCTCCACCTAGTCCTGGGTCTTCCCCTAGGCCTCCTCCCAGCTGGACGTGCCTGGAACACCTCCCTAGGGAGGCGTTCAGGAGGCATCCTTACCAGATGCCCAAACCACCTCAACTGGCTCCTTTCGACGCAAAGGAGCAGCGGCTCTACTCTGAGCTCCTCGCGGATGGCTGAGCTTCTCACCTTATCTCTAAGGGAGACACCAGCCACCCGCCTGAGGAAACCCATTTCGGCCGCTTGTACCCGCGACCTCGTTCTGTCGGTCATGACCCAGCCTTCATGACCATAGGTGAGGGTAGGAACGAAAATTGACCGGCGGATCGAGAGCTTTGCCTTACGGCTCGGCTCTCTTTTTGTCACAACGGTGCGGTAAAGCGAGTGCAATACTGCCCCCGCTGCTCCGATTCTGCGGCCAATCTCCTGCTCCAGTCTCCCCTCACGCGTGAACAAGACCCCGAGGTACTTGAACTCCTTCACTTGGGGTAAGGACTCATTCCCTACCTGGAGTTGGCACCCCACCCGTTTCCTGCTGAGAACCATGGCCTCAGATTTAGAGGTGCGAATCCTCATCCCAACCGCTTCACACTCTGCTGCCAACCGATCCAGTGAGAGCTGAAGGTCAAGGACCGATGACGCCATCAGGACCACATCATCCGCAAAAAGCAGCGACGAGATACCAAACCGCAACCCCTCCCCACCACGACTACGCCTCGACATCCTGTCCATGGCTATCGCAAACAGGATTGGTGACAAAGCGCAGCCCTGGCGAAGGCCAACCCTCACCTGGAAAAAGTCCGACTTACAGCCGAGTACTCGGACACAGTTCTCGCTTTGGATGTACAGGGATTGGATAGCCCTGAGACGGGACCCCCTCACCCCGCACTACATATTCCATCTAATTTAGGAAACCGTTTTTAGACACTGGATTAAAATGCTATTTAGGTAAAAGTATATGTTTTTAATGATGAGGGAATACAATCAAAATATTTGCTTTAAAGCTCAAGAGTACCTCTGTATCTCAGAAACGTTATCCTATGCTAGATCGGCCTCTGGTGGGCAGATGAGGCAACAGCGGCCGAAATAGCTCAGCTGGGAGAGCGTTAGACTGAAGATCTAAAGGTCCCTGGTTCGATCCCGGGTTTCGGCAAGAGCCCGGTGGCTTTTGATGGCACAGAGGGAATACAATCAAAATATTTGCTTTAAAGCTCCGAAGAAACAGTGGATGTGAAACCCAAAGTAGAGATTCAACCGAGAAATACACCCACTATAGCCATTGTGTTTTGTAAAAGCCTTGACTTTCCCTGAACAGGCAGCATATTACACCACACTGCATCCACACACATTCCTTCCATCCATCTTCATCTGCTTATCCGGGGTCGGGGCGCGGGGGCAGCAGCTCCAGCAGGGGACCCCAAACTTCTCTTTACCGAGCCACATTAACCAGCTCTGACCGGGGGATCCCGGGGCGTTCCCAGGCCAGTGTGGAGATACAATCCCTCCACCTAGTCCTGGGTCTTCCCCTAGGCCTCCTCCCAGCTGGACGTGCCTGGAACACCTCCCTAGGGAGGCGTTCAGGAGGCATCCTTACCAGATGCCCAAACCACCTCAACTGGCTCCTTTCGACGCAAAGGAGCAGCGGCTCTACTCTGAGCTCCTCGCGGATGGCTGAGCTTCTCACCTTATCTCTAAGGGAGACACCAGCCACCCGCCTGAGGAAACCCATTTCGGCCGCTTGTACCCGCGACCTCGTTCTGTCGGTCATGACCCAGCCTTCATGACCATAGGTGAGGGTAGGAACGAAAATTGACCGGCGGATCGAGAGCTTTGCCTTACGGCTCGGCTCTCTTTTTGTCACAACGGTGCGGTAAAGCGAGTGCAATACTGCCCCCGCTGCTCCGATTCTGCGGCCAATCTCCTGCTCCAGTCTCCCCTCACGCGTGAACAAGACCCCGAGGTACTTGAACTCCTTCACTTGGGGTAAGGACTCATTCCCTACCTGGAGTTGGCACCCCACCCGTTTCCTGCTGAGAACCATGGCCTCAGATTTAGAGGTGCGAATCCTCATCCCAACCGCTTCACACTCTGCTGCCAACCGATCCAGTGAGAGCTGAAGGTCAAGGACCGATGACGCCATCAGGACCACATCATCCGCAAAAAGCAGCGACGAGATACCAAACCGCAACCCCTCCCCACCACGACTACGCCTCGACATCCTGTCCATGGCTATCGCAAACAGGATTGGTGACAAAGCGCAGCCCTGGCGAAGGCCAACCCTCACCTGGAAAAAGTCCGACTTACAGCCGAGTACTCGGACACAGTTCTCGCTTTGGATGTACAGGGATTGGATAGCCCTGAGACGGGACCCCCTCACCCCGCACTACATATTCCATCTAATTTAGGAAACCGTTTTTAGACACTGGATTAAAATGCTATTTAGGTAAAAGTATATGTTTTTAATGATGAGGGAATACAATCAAATATTTGCTTTAAAGCTCAAGAGTACCTGCTGCGTTATCTCAGAAACGTTATCCTATGCTAGATCGGCCTCTGGTGGGCAGATGAGGCAACAGCGGCCGAAATAGCTCAGCTGGGAGAGCGTTAGACTGAAGATCTAAAGGTCCCTGGTTCGATCCCGGGTTTCGGCAAGAGCCCGGTGGCTTTTGATGGCACAGAGGGAATACAATCAAAATATTTGCTTTAAAGCTCCGAAGAAACAGTGGATGTGAAACCCAAAGAAGAGATTCAACCGAGAAATACACCCACTATAGCCATTGTGTTTTGTAAAAGCCTTGACTTTCCCTGAACAGGCAGCATATTACACCACACTGCATCCACACACATTCCTTCCATCCATCTTCATCTGCTTATCCGGGGTCGGGGCGCGGGGGCAGCAGCTCCAGCAGGGGACCCCAAACTTCTCTTTACCGAGCCACATTAACCAGCTCTGACCGGGGGATCCCGGGGCGTTCCCAGGCCAGTGTGGAGATACAATCCCTCCACCTAGTCCTGGGTCTTCCCCTAGGCCTCCTCCCAGCTGGACGTGCCTGGAACACCTCCCTAGGGAGGCGTTCAGGAGGCATCCTTACCAGATGCCCAAACCACCTCAACTGGCTCCTTTCGACGCAAAGGAGCAGCGGCTCTACTCTGAGCTCCTCGCGGATGGCTGAGCTTCTCACCTTATCTCTAAGGGAGACACCAGCCACCCGCCTGAGGAAACCCATTTCGGCCGCTTGTACCCGCGACCTCGTTCTGTCGGTCATGACCCAGCCTTCATGACCATAGGTGAGGGTAGGAACGAAAATTGACCGGCGGATCGAGAGCTTTGCCTTACGGCTCGGCTCTCTTTTTGTCACAACGGTGCGGTAAAGCGAGTGCAATACTGCCCCCGCTGCTCCGATTCTGCGGCCAATCTCCTGCTCCAGTCTCCCCTCACGCGTGAACAAGACCCCGAGGTACTTGAACTCCTTCACTTGGGGTAAGGACTCATTCCCTACCTGGAGTTGGCACCCCACCCGTTTCCTGCTGAGAACCATGGCCTCAGATTTAGAGGTGCGAATCCTCATCCCAACCGCTTCACACTCTGCTGCCAACCGATCCAGTGAGAGCTGAAGGTCAAGGACCGATGACGCCATCAGGACCACATCATCCGCAAAAAGCAGCGACGAGATACCAAACCGCAACCCCTCCCCACCACGACTACGCCTCGACATCCTGTCCATGGCTATCGCAAACAGGATTGGTGACAAAGCGCAGCCCTGGCGAAGGCCAACCCTCACCTGGAAAAAGTCCGACTTACAGCCGAGTACTCGGACACAGTTCTCGCTTTGGATGTACAGGGATTGGATAGCCCTGAGACGGGACCCCCTCACCCCGCACTACATATTCCATCTAATTTAGGAAACCGTTTTTAGACACTGGATTAAAATGCTATTTAGGTAAAAGTATATGTTTTTAATGATGAGGGAATACAATCAAAATATTTGCTTTAAAGCTCAAGAGTACCTCTGTATCTCAGAAACGTTATCCTATGCTAGATCGGCCTCTGGTGGGCAGATGAGGCAACAGCGGCCGAAATAGCTCAGCTGGGAGAGCGTTAGACTGAAGATCTAAAGGTCCCTGGTTCGATCCCGGGTTTCGGCAAGAGCCCGGTGGCTTTTGATGGCACAGAGGGAATACAATCAAAATATTTGCTTTAAAGCTCCGAAGAAACAGTGGATGTGAAACCCAAAGTAGAGATTCAACCGAGAAATACACCCACTATAGCCATTGTGTTTTGTAAAAGCCTTGACTTTCCCTGAACAGGCAGCATATTACACCACACTGCATCCACACACATTCCTTCCATCCATCTTCATCTGCTTATCCGGGGTCGGGGCGCGGGGGCAGCAGCTCCAGCAGGGGACCCCAAACTTCTCTTTACCGAGCCACATTAACCAGCTCTGACCGGGGGATCCCGGGGCGTTCCCAGGCCAGTGTGGAGATACAATCCCTCCACCTAGTCCTGGGTCTTCCCCTAGGCCTCCTCCCAGCTGGACGTGCCTGGAACACCTCCCTAGGGAGGCGTTCAGGAGGCATCCTTACCAGATGCCCAAACCACCTCAACTGGCTCCTTTCGACGCAAAGGAGCAGCGGCTCTACTCTGAGCTCCTCGCGGATGGCTGAGCTTCTCACCTTATCTCTAAGGGAGACACCAGCCACCCGCCTGAGGAAACCCATTTCGGCCGCTTGTACCCGCGACCTCGTTCTGTCGGTCATGACCCAGCCTTCATGACCATAGGTGAGGGTAGGAACGAAAATTGACCGGCGGATCGAGAGCTTTGCCTTACGGCTCGGCTCTCTTTTTGTCACAACGGTGCGGTAAAGCGAGTGCAATACTGCCCCCGCTGCTCCGATTCTGCGGCCAATCTCCTGCTCCAGTCTCCCCTCACGCGTGAACAAGACCCCGAGGTACTTGAACTCCTTCACTTGGGGTAAGGACTCATTCCCTACCTGGAGTTGGCACCCCACCCGTTTCCTGCTGAGAACCATGGCCTCAGATTTAGAGGTGCGAATCCTCATCCCAACCGCTTCACACTCTGCTGCCAACCGATCCAGTGAGAGCTGAAGGTCAAGGACCGATGACGCCATCAGGACCACATCATCCGCAAAAAGCAGCGACGAGATACCAAACCGCAACCCCTCCCCACCACGACTACGCCTCGACATCCTGTCCATGGCTATCGCAAACAGGATTGGTGACAAAGCGCAGCCCTGGCGAAGGCCAACCCTCACCTGGAAAAAGTCCGACTTACAGCCGAGTACTCGGACACAGTTCTCGCTTTGGATGTACAGGGATTGGATAGCCCTGAGACGGGACCCCCTCACCCCGCACTACATATTCCATCTAATTTAGGAAACCGTTTTTAGACACTGGATTAAAATGCTATTTAGGTAAAAGTATATGTTTTAATGATGAGGGAATACAATCAAAATATTTGCTTTAAAGCTCAAGAGTACCTCTGTATCTCAGAAACGTTATCCTATGCTAGATCGGCTCTGGTGGGCAGATGAGGCAACAGCGGCCGAAATAGCTCAGCTGGGAGAGCGTTAGACTGAAGATCTAAAGGTCCCTGGTTCGATCCCGGGTTTCGGCAAGAGCCCGGTGGCTTTTGATGGCACAGAGGGAATACAATCAAAATATTTGCTTTAAAGCTCCGAAGAAACAGTGGATGTGAAACCCAAAGTAGAGATTCAACCGAGAAATAACCCATATAGCCATTGTGTTTTGTAAAAGCCTTGACTTTCCCTGAACAGGCAGCATATTACACCACACTGCATCCACACACATTCCTTCATCCATCTTCATCTGTTATCCGGGGTCGGGGCGCGGGGGCAGCAGCTCCAGCGGGGACCCCAAACTTCTCTTTACCGAGCCACATTAACCAGCTCTGACCGGGGGATCCCGGGGCGTTCCCAGGCCAGTGTGGAGATACAATCCCTCCACCTAGTCTGGGTCTTCCCCTAGGCCTCCTCCCAGCTGGACGTGGCTGGAACACCTCCCTAGGGAGGCGTTCAGGAGGCATCCTTACCAGATGCCCAAACCACCTCAACTGGTCCTTTCGACGCAAAGGAGCAGCGGCTCTACTGAGCTCTCGCGGATGGCTGAGCTTCTCACCTTATCTCTAAGGGAGACACCAGCCACCGCCTGAGGAAACCCATTTCGGCCGCTTGTACCCGCGACCTCGTTCTGTCGGTCATGACCCAGCCTTCATGACCATAGGTGAGGGTAGGAACGAAAATTGACCGGCGGATCGAGAGCTTTGCCTTACGGCTCGGCTCTTTTGTCACAACGGTGCGGTAAAGCGAGTGCAATACTGCCCCCGCTGCTCCGATTCTGCGGCCAATCTCCTGCTCCAGTCTCCCCTCACGCGTGAACAGACCCGAGGTACTTGAACTCCTTCACTTGGGTAAGGACTCATTCCCTACCTGGAGTTGGCACCCCACCCGTTTCCTGCTGAGAACCATGGCCTCAGATTTAGAGGTGCGAATCCTCATCCCAACCGCTTCACACTCTGCTGCCAACGATCCAGTGAGAGCTGAAGGTCAAGGACCGATGACGCCATCAGGACCACATCATCCGCAAAAAGCAGCGACGAGATACCAAACCGCAACCCCTCCCCACCACGACTACGCCTCGACATCCTGTCCATGGCTATCGCAAACAGATTGGTGACAAAGCGCAGCCCTGGCGAAGGCCAACCCTCACCTGGAAAAAGTCCGACTTACAGCCGAGTACTCGGACACAGTTCTCGCTTTGGATGTACAGGGATTGGATAGCCCTGAGACGGGACCCCCTCACCCCGCACTACATATTCCATAATTTAGGAAACCGTTTTTAGACACTGGATTAAAATGCTATTTAGGTAAAGTATATGTTTTTAATGATGAGGGAATACAATCAAAATATTTGCTTAAAGCTCAAGAGTACCCTGTATCTCAGAAACGTTATCCTATGCTAGATCGGCCTCTGGTGGGCAGATGAGGCAACAGCGGCCGAAATAGCTCAGCTGGGAGAGCGTTAGACTGAAGATCTAAAGGTCCCTGGTTCGATCCCGGGTTTCGGCAAGAGCCCGTGGCTTTTGATGGCACAGAGGGAATACAATCAAATATTTGCTTTAAAGCTCCGAAAACAGTGGATGTGAAACCCAAAGAAGAGATTCAACCGAGAATACACCCACTATAGCCATTGTGTTTTGTAAAAGCCTTGACTTTCCCTGAACAGGCAGCATATTACACCACACTGCATCCACACACATTCCTTCCATCCATCTTCATCTGCTTATCCGGGGTCGGGGCGCGGGGGCAGCAGCTCCAGCAGGGGACCCCAAACTTCTCTTTACCGAGCCACATTAACCAGCTCTGACCGGGGATCCCGGGGCGTTCCCAGGCCAGGTGGAGATACAATCCCTCCACCTAGTCCTGGGTCTTCCCCTAGGCCTCCTCCCAGGGACGTGGCCTGGAACACCTCCCTAGGGAGGCGTTCAGGGCATCCTTACCAGATGCCCAAACCACCTCAACTGGCTCCTTTCGACGCAAAGGAGCAGGCTCTACTCTGAGCCTCGCGGATGGCTGAGCTTCTCACCTTATCTCTAAGGGAGACACCAGCCACCCGCCTGAGGAAACCCATTCGGCCGCTTGTACCCGCGACCTCGTTCTGTCGGTCATGACCCAGCCTTCATGACCATAGGTGAGGGTAGGAACGAAAATTGACCGGCGGATCGAGAGCTTTGCCTTACGGCTCGGCTCTCTTTTTGTCACAACGGTGCGTAAAGCGAGTGCAATACTGCCCCCGCTGCTCCGATTCTGCGGCCAATCTCCTGCTCCAGTCTCCCTCACGCGTGAACAAGACCCCGAGTACTTGAACTCCTTCACTTGGGTAAGGACTCATTCCCTACCTGGAGTTGGCACCCACCCGTTTCCTGCTGAGAACCATGGCCTCAGATTTAGAGGTGCGAATCTCATCCCAACCGCTTCACACTCTGCTGCCAACCGATCCAGTGAGAGCTGAAGGTCAGGACCGATGACGCCATCAGGACCACATCATCCGCAAAAAGCAGCGACGAGATACCAAACCGCAACCCCTCCCCACCACGACTACGCCTCGACATCCTGTCCATGGCTATCGCAAACAGGATTGGTGACAAAGCGCAGCCCTGGCGAAGGCCAACCTCACCTGGAAAAAGTCCGACTTACAGCCGAGTACTCGGACACAGTTCTCGCTTTGGATGTACAGGGATTGGATAGCCCTGAGACGGGACCCCTCACCCCGCACTACATATCCATCTAATTTAGGAAACCGTTTTTAGACACTGGATTAAAATGCTATTTAGGTAAAAGTATATGTTTTTAATGATGAGGGAATACAATCCAAATATTGCTTTAAAGCTCAAAGTACCTGTGCTGCGTTATCTCAGAAACGTTATCCTATGCTAGATCGGCCTCTGGTGGGCAGATGAGGCAACAGCGGCCGAAATAGCTCAGCTGGGAGCGTTAGACTGAAGATCTAAAGGTCCTGGTTCGATCCCGGGTTTCGGCAAGAGCCCGGTGGCTTTTGATGGCACGAGGGAATACAATCAAAATATTTGCTTTAAAGCTCCGAAGAAACAGTGGATGTGAACCCAAAGAAGAGATTCAACCGAGAAATACACCCACTATAGCCATTGTGTTTTGTAAAAGCCTTGACTTTCCCTGAACAGGCAGCATATTACACCACACTGCATCCACACACATTCCTTCCATCCATCTTCATCTGCTTATCCGGGGTCGGGGGCGGGGGCAGCTCCAGCAGGGGACCCAAACTTCTCTTTACCGAGCCACATTAACCAGCTCTGACCGGGGGATCCCGGGGCGTTCCCAGGCCAGTGTGGAGATACAATCCCTCCACCTAGTCCTGGGTCTTCCCCTAGGCCTCCTCCCAGCTGGACGTGGGAACACCTCCCTAGGGAGGCGTTCAGGAGGCATCCTTACCAGATGCCCAAACCACCTCAACTGGCTCCTTTCGACGCAAAGGGCAGCGGCTCTACTCTGAGCTCCTGCGGATGGCTGAGCTTCTACCATCTCTAAGGGAGACACAGCCACCCGCCTGAGGAAACCCATTTCGCCGCTTGTACCCGCGACCTCGTTCTGTCGGTCATGACCCAGCCTTCATGACCATAGGTGAGGGTAGGAACGAAAATTGACCGGCGGATCGAGAGCTTTGCCTTACGGCTCGGCTCTCTTTTTGTCAACGGTGCGGTAAAGCGAGTGCAATACTGCCCCGCTGCTCCGATTCTGCGGCCAATCTCCTGCTCCAGTCTCCCCCGCGTGAACAAGACCCGAGGTACTTGAACTCCTTCACTTGGGTAAGGACTCATTCCCTACCTGGAGTTGGCACCCCACCCGTTCCTGCTGAGAACCATGGCCTCAGATTTAGAGGTGCGAATCCTCATCCCAACCGCTTCACACTCTGCTGCCAACCGATCCAGTGAGAGCTGAAGGTCAAGGACCGATGACGCCATCAGGACCACATCATCCGCAAAAAGCAGCGACGAGATACCAAACCGCAACCCCTCCCCACCACGACTACGCTCGACATCCTGTCCATGGCTATCGCAAACAGGATTGGTGACAAAGCGCACTGGCGAAGGCCAACCCTCACTGGAAAAAGTCCGACTTACAGCCGAGTACTCGGACACAGTCTCGCTTTGGATGTACAGAGATTGGATAGCCCTGAGACGGGACCCCCTCACCCGCACTACATATTCCATCTAATTTAGGAAACCGTTTTTAGACACTGGATTAAAATGCTATTTAGGTAAAAGTATATTTTTAATGATGAGGAATACAATCAAAATATTTGCTTTAAAGCTCAAGAGTACCTGTGCTGCGTTATCTCCAGAAACGTTATCCTATGCTAGATCGACCTCTGGTGGGCAGATGAGGCAACAGCGGCCGAAATAGCTCAGCTGGGAGAGCGTTAGACTGAGAGATCTAAAGGTCCCTGGTTCGATCCCGGGTTTCGGCAAGAGCCCGGTGGCTTTTGATGCCACAGGGGAATACAATCAAAATATTTGCTTTAAGCTCAAGAGTACCTCTGTATCTCAGAAACGTTATCCTATGCTATATGGCCTCTGGTGGGCAGATGAGGCAACAGCGGGCCGAAATAGCTCAGCTGGGAGAGTTAGACTGAAGATCTAAAGGTCCCTGGTTCGATCCCGGGTTCGGCAAGAGCCCGGTGGCTTTTGATGGCACAGAGGGAATACAATCAAAATATTTGCTTTAAAGCTCCGAAGAAACAGTGGATGTGAAACCCAAGAAGAGATTCAACCGAGAAATACACCCACTATAGCCATTGTGTTTTGTAAAAGCCTTGACTTTCCCTGAACAGGCAGCATATTACACCACACTGCATCCACACACTTCCTTCCATCCATCTTCATCTGCTTATCCGGGTCGGGGCGTGGGG
>NW_024042053.1:0-16041 GCF_014851395.1 Micropterus salmoides | reverse complement strand
TCTGGAGCTCTGCCGGTGCGGCTGTGAATTTTTACGCGGTATGTCGCCGCATGAAGGTGTATATGTCATTCCTGTGTCCCCTATGTGGAGCTACATAGCACTTGCCGCTATGAATATAAATCGGTATTGGTGTAGATGTCTGCGGGGTGGGAGAGTTATCAAGCACGTAAAGTTTGTTTCAGATGTGAGCATGTACACTGAACAATAATGTACCCAAACAATAAAATAAATTCCTTTTATATTTCCCTGCCTTGTTGTTTATGTGTACATACAGAGGAAGAATGTGAGAACAGCACACATTTCATCGTTACTGTGTGTTAGAGCATGGGAGAACAGTGGATACTTTTAATACAGCCCACACCCCTAATACTGTGTAACTATAACAAGTAGAGAACAGAAGAAAAAGATGTTCTTTCTTTACAACTGTCTGCATAGCTTATTCATATTGTGTAATGAATGAAAATAAATAGGCCTACTAGGCTCCTCTCTACTTTGACATTTAAGATTAGCTTGTTTGATCCACCTTCATACACATGTGACATTACTGTACAACTTGAGAAAGGTGAGTTGTTTTCTGCTCCAGCCTGCCTAAAAGAAAAGCGTTTTTGGGATTAAATGGACTTTATTAGCTGCTGCAGTGCAGGATGAACTCAGATAGACCCATTTCTCACCTTATTATTCTAAATCATGCAACGAAGAAGAAGAAATGCATAATAAATCCTGGGACAAAATCTGTCAAATACTGTACAGCATGTAGTCTGATGAACAAGACTTGTGTTATAGCTGACTTGGGCAGTGAAATGTTTAATTTTTTAATTCATGTGGTCATAGTTGTCCACAACTCAAATCAGAATATAAGAAGAAATGTTTTATACCACCTCAAGAAGGCTTCCTATCAGAAAGGTAGGAAGGTATTTCAAATGTACAACTGCAGTACTTAAATCTAAGTAAAGTAATTTCCCTGACATTTTTGTTTACTTACTTTTAATAGACGCATGTAACAGGTTTTATACTTCCTGTGAGTATAATCCAATCAATCTTATTTTCATACTGTATATCCGTTGTGTAATTTGATAAATTGTGTTGTATGTCGTGCTCGCATCTCAGAGAAGACTCTGACTGCAACATGCGTCTTTGTAAAGAGAGAAACGGACAGAAAAAGTCTCTAACTCTGCCTGTCAGCTCGCTCTGCTCCGTTAAAACTGAATTTACCATACAGAATTGAATACGAGTGCACTCCAGATTTAGCTGCAGCCAGCTGACCGTGTGCTTCTCCCTATACCGCAGTTCTGTGTCCATGCATGCAGCAAACTGAAAGCACTGTCTGTCGGAGCGTCTACGTGAAAAGAGAAGGAAGACATTGCTGGTAGTATTGTCTTCAGAGTTGTTAAACACCTCAGCGCACTGAAGGAAGCCATCTGACTGTGTGAGGGGCAAGATCGTTGATGTCTGCAGGCAGAGTAGGAGCTCTCCTGTCTGACTGGTCCACCAATAGCAGAGAAGATGACCCCTTGAGACACAGCCCCTCCTCATTTGCATAATGAGGCAGAAATGCATACAAAATTTAAAAAGACAGGCAGAAATAAATACCATGGGTGAAAATAAATAAGGTAAATAAATACAAAGGAAGAATAAAACAGACAAAATATTAAAACACACACATAAATAAATACATTAAAAATTAGTAATAAATAAAGTTGAATAAAAATAAGGTAATTATAACAAAGGTAATAAGAATAATACAAAGGCACTAAGTAAAATATATACATTATGTCTCCTTGTATAATTTAATTACTACCTACATTTATTTATTTATTTACTTTTTTTTTGTGTATTTAATTGGATGCTTATTTATTTATTGAGCATTTATTTATTTCTGTATTTATTTCTGACTGTGTCAGGATCGGTCCTCCATAGCGGAGAGTTATCAAGCACGTAAAGTTTGGTTCAGATGTGAGCATGTACACTGAAGTTACAACAACTTCCTGTGTCATGGCGAAGACTTGATCTCTGACGCCACGCCACGGACACACCCTTGACGAAAACTCGCAAATAGCACAACTTTTCATCTTCAATGCCTTTAGAAGGCACAGCACAAATTTGAAGTCGGTCGGACTAAATCCCTAGGAGGAGTTCGTTAAAGTACGAAGTGTGTAAATCATCCAAAATTTGACGTAAAATTCAAAATGGCCGACTTCCTGTTGATTTTAGGGCATCGCTCCAAGAGGCTTTTTGTGCGTCTGGACAAGATACACGTACCACAGAAAATTCGTGCACGTAGGTGAAACGTGCGGCGGGGGCTGCTTCGTTAAAAGTCACTTCCTGTTACCAGCAGGTGGCGCTATGACTGTGGGTGAATGTCAGTATGGACATGTGTTCAGGGCGCGACTCTCATCCTACATGTACAGTTTGGTGCAGATGTGAGCATGTACACTGAAGTTACGACAACTTCCTGTGTCATGGCGAAGACTTGATCTTTGACGCCACGCCACGGACACGCCCATTGACGAAAACTTGCAAATAGCACAACGTTTCATCTTCAATGCCTTTAGAAGGCACAGCACAAATTTGAGGTCGGTCGGACTAAATCCCTAGGAGGAGTTCGTTAAAGTACGAAGCGTGTAAATCATCCAATATTTGACGTAAAATTCAAAATGGCCGACTTCCTGTTGGGTTTAGGCTTTGGCTCCAAGAGGCTTTTTTTTGCGTCTTGATATGATACATGTCCCCAGAAAATTTCGTACATGTAGGTTGAACGTGAACGAGGGGCTAATCTTTTCCAATTTTCTAGGTGGCGCTAGCGAGTCATTTTGCCACGCCCATGTGCGAAACTTGTAGAATACGAAATTTTTCACCGGTTCTGACATGTTTGCAAATTTTGGTGAGTTTTCGAGTATGTTTAGGCCATGTCAGTTGAGCCTACTTTGCAGAAAAAAATAAATATATATATATAATATATAATATATATATATATTAAAGCTGCAAGCAGCGTTGGGCGGGCCCTCGCACTTGTAGCGCGTCCGCGCGTGACTCGGCCGAGTTGCATATTCTGGAGCTCTGCCGGTGCGGCTGTGAATTTGTTACGCGGTTATGTCGCCGCATGAAGGTGTTATATGTCACTTCCTGTGTCCCCTATGTGGAGCTACATAGCACTTGCCGCTATGAATATAAATCGGTATTGGTGTGTAGATGTCTGCGGGGTGGGAGAGTTATCAAGCACGTAAAGTTTGTTTCAGATGTGAGCATGTACACTGAACAATAATGTACCCAAACAATAAAATAAATTCCTTTTATATTTCCCTGCCTTGTTGTTTATGTGTACATACAGAGGAAGAATGTGAGAACAGCACACATTTCATCGTTACTGTGTGTTAGAGCATGGGAGAACAGTGGATACTTTTAATACAGCCCACACCCCTAATACTGTGTAACTATAACAAGTAGAGAACAGAAGAAAAAGATGTTCTTTCTTTACAACTGTTGCATAGCTTATTCATATTGTGTAATGAATGAAAATAAATAGGCCTACTAGGCTCCTCTCTGCTTTGACATTTAAGATTAGCTTGTTTGATCCACCTTCATACACATGTGACATTACTGTACAACTTGAGAAAGGTGAGTTGTTTTCTGCTCCAGCCTGCCTAAAAGAAAAGCGTTTTTGGGATTAAATGGACTTTATTAGCTGCTGCAGTGCAGGATGAACTCAGAACAGACCCATTTCTCACCTTATTATTCTAAATCATGCAACAAAGAAGAAGAAATGCATAATAAATCCTGGGACAAAATCTGTCCACAAATACTGTACAGCATGTAGTCTGATGAACAACACTTGTGTTATAGCTGACTTGGGCAGAATTTTTTTAATTCATGTGGTCATAGTTGTCCACAACTGAAATCAGAATATAAGAAGAAATGTTTTATACCACCTCAAGAAGGCTTCCTATCAGAAAGGTAGGAAGGTATTTCAAATGTACAACTGCAGTCCTGAAATCTAAGTAAAGTAATTTCCCTGACATTACTGTGTTACGCATGTAACAGGTTTTATACTTCCTGTGAGTATAATCCAATCAATCTTATTTTCATACTGTATATCCGATGTGTAATTTGATAAATTGTGTTGTATGTCGTGCTCGCATCTCAGAGAAGACTCTGACTGCAACATACGTCTTTGTAAAGAGAGAAACGGACAGAAAAAGTCTCTAACTCTGCCTGTCAGCTCGCTCTGCTCCGTTAAAACTGAATTTACCATACAGAATTGCATACGAGTGCACTCCAGATTTAGCTGCAGCCAGCTGACCGTGTGCTTCTCCCTATACCGCAGTTCTGTGTCCATGCATGCAGCAAACTGAAAGCACTGTCTGTCGGAGCGTCTACATGAAAAGAGAAGGAATACATTGCTGGTAGTATTGTCTTCAGAGTTGTTAAACACCTCAGTGCACTGAAGGAAGCCATCTGACTGTGTGAGGGGCAAGATTGTTGATGTTTGCAGGCAGAGTAGGAGCTCTCCTGTCTGACTGGTCCACCAATAGCAGAGAAGATGACCCTTGAGTTATCAAGCACGTAAAGTTTGGTTCAGATGTGAGCATGTACACGTAAGTTACAACAACTTCCGTGTCATGGCGAAGACTTGATCTCTGACGCCACGCCACGGACACACCCATTGACGAAAACTCGCAAATAGCACAACGTTTCATCTTCAATGCCTTTAGAAGGCACAGCACAAATTTGAAGTCGGTCGGACTAAATCCCTAGGAGGAGTTCGTTAAAGAACAAAGTGTGTAAATCATCCAAAATTTGACGTAAAATTCAAAATGGCCGACTTCCTGTTGATTTTAGGGCATCGCTCCAAGAGGCTTTTTTGTGCGTCTGGACAAGATACACGTACCACAGAAAATTCGTGCACGTAGGTGAAACGTGTGGCGGGGGCTGCTTCGTTAAAAGTCACTTCCTGTTGCCAGCAGGTGGGGCTATGACTGTGGGTGAATGTCGGCATGTACATGTGTTCAGGGCGGGACTCTCATCCTACATGTACACTTTGGTCCAGATGTGAGCATGTACACTGAAGTTACAACAACTTCCTGTGTCATGGCGAAGAGTTGATCTTTGACGCCACGCCACGGACACGCCCATTGACGAAAACTCGCAAATAGCACAACTTTTCATCTTCAATGCCTTTAGAAGGCACAGCACAAATTTGAGGTCGGTCGGACTAAATCCCTAGGAGGAGTTCGTTAAAGTACGAAGTGTGTAAATCATCCAAAATTTGACGTAAAATTCAAATGGCCGACTTCCTGTTGGTTTAGGCTATGGCTCATTAGGCTCATTAATCTACTGCAGAGATTATGTCAGACCTGGGCAGAAAACACAGCAAAGACTAAGATAATGATCTTTCTGAAACAATACAGAAATCAGGTTACACACAATTTCTATTTAGACACCACTAAATTACAACACACAAAAAACTACACTTACCTTGGCCTCAACATTACATAACAGGGAACATCAACATGGCTGTGAAATATCTGAGGGACAACGCAAGGAGATCTTTCTATGCAATAAAAAGAAACATTAAAATCTATATTCCAATCGAAATCTGGCTTAAAATTTTCCAATTTGTACTAGAACCAATAATCCTATATGGTAGATTTGGGGGCCAAAACTTAATAATGAATATGACAAATTGAACAAAACAATCATAGAATCTTTCCATACTGAGTTCTGTAAGAGCATCCTGCAGGTGCAGAGAAAAACACCAAATAACCTGTGAAGAGCAGAGCTCGGCCAATACCCCCTCTTACTAAAAATACAAAAAAGATCACTTAAATTTTACAATCACTTAAAATCAGTTAACCCCCAGGCATATCATCAGAAAGCCCTAACCAGAGAAGAGTCCCCTCAGCCAGCTGGTCCTGAGGCTCTCTGCAGTAACAAGTCCCCAACAGCCTCAGGACAGCAACACCAACTCAAGCAGACCAAACCAAATTATCAACAAGACGAAAGAAAAGTATATTGAATACTGGAAAAAAAAAAAACCAAAACACAAAGTAAATTACAATGTTATCTGACCCTAAAAAGAGAATTCACACTGGTAAATTACCTGAGTACAATAAAATGTCCTAAACTAAGAAAAACGTTAACAACATACAGACTGAGTGAACACAGCCTGGCCATAGAAAAGGGTCGCCACAGACAGAGCTGGCTACCACAAGAGGAGAGACTCTGCTCCCAGTGTGACAGGGGACAGGTAGAGACAGAGCTGCACTTTTAACCTCATGCCCCAAATATAAAACACTAAGACAAAAACACTTTGCAAACATTTCCCAAATATACCCCGAATTCGAATTCATATCAGACACACAGAAACTCCCCTATTTACTGGGAAAATAATTGCTGCAAAATATGTCTCCTCATGCAGTGAAGTGAGGACAACCAGTGGAACCTCAGACTGTTATATAATTGTACAAATTATTATTATTTTGATCGTGAGTAATTGTTTTGTTTTTACATTTGATACTGACTTCTTTTTTTTTTAAATGTATTATTTTTTAATCAATTATTATTATTCTTTTGTCTATTAATACACACACACACACACACATTACTCTTTCACTTATTTATTTTATTTAATTTTTTTATATATTTAAATATATTTTTTAACACAATCACACACGCTTAGTGTTTTATTTATTTATTTTATTTTTAATATATTTTTATTTTTTTAACACACACACACACACATACATACATACATACATGCTTACCGTTTTAATTATTTATTTTATTTAAATGTTTTATATATTTTATTTTTATTTTTTAACATAAACACATGCTTTGATTACTTTACGCTTTCATTGCTTGTTTAATGAAATGTATGGGGTTGATTGTTCTTATGTAGTTTGTATGATGCTTTGGCAATATTGTTCATTATTCATGCCAATAAAGCTAATTTGAATTTGAATTAAGACTTATTTAAGATCAGTTAGAGATCTCTTGTTTTGATCAGAGTAAGACAGTTTTTTGCTCCTGAGGCCAATATGAGAAAACTGAGACATATTTGAGAAGAATCATGAGATCCCAGGAGTCATAGCTGAGTTTTCTTTGAGCTCTTTCTCTGATCTCATGGGCCAATGTTCAGGAGACTTAAATTAGACTAATTTAAGATCAATTAGAGATCTCTTGTTTTGATCAGAATCAGACATAAATGAGATTTTATATGGTTGTTTCTCTTGAGATGGATTTGAGAAGTGGGAGAAAAGGCCTTTGGTCTTTAGGTTTTTATGCACAGCTCCTCTTCTGTTTGCCTTTGATTTAAATAATTTCAGTGGTCGGGGAGGCAGACACTGTCACTATAAGGTTTTCACTAGGTAACTGTGAGAAATGGAGGAGCGGAGAAGTGTGTCAGACTGCGACTCTGTGTAGGGTTTTGGGTGGGTAACTGCTGAAATAGAAGGGTAGAGAAGTGTGTTAGACTGCTCTCTGTATTCAGATTCCTGTTATGTGTGAACTACTCAACGTATCACCGAACCCATCGTGACAGGACGAGATGGCTGAATGCCATCAGCAGCTGGAGGAACGAATGCACCCCAGGCAGCGGACAGGCCACCGGGTCCAACCCCTGGTCCAAACACCAGTGTCGGAACCCTGACAATTTGGAGGAGTAAGAGGACTGGGTGTAGGCAACCCTCGAGCCCTGAATGGTGCACACCACCTCCTCGGAGAGGGCATCCCCCTCCAGGGTAGTTTGAGGGTAGTCAGCCGAGGCGGAGTAAAAGCAATATAGCAGCCTGCGGGGCCACAGGGGGTGCGCGAAGGCATCCACCCCCAATGGGGGTCGTCCTGTGAGCTCAGTGAGAACCACAGGACACACTAAGTGTTCTCTTGGCTGGCGAACAGATCCACCTCTGCCACGCCGAACGTCGGGTACCCGCGGGGTCTTAAAAGTATTTAAAAAGTCTTAAATTTCATATTCCAAAAATAAGGCCTTAAAAGTATTAAATTTCATTAACAAAGTATTAAATCTGTTCTTGTCCTTTCGTCGGATTAAATGCCGTAAAGAGTTGGGCTCCGATTTGTTTTTTCCACGTCCCGTGATCAGCGCATCTGGGTGAAGTAAGTATAATGTGCGTTATACACAACTGTCTCTCCGTTGCTGTTGTAACATTCACTGACCAGTAACCTGCAGACGGGTCTTCCAGGTCCGCTGTTTCATTAGCACTCGCCGTAGTGTGAACGGCACTATCCGCGGCCTCAACCACCACTTGTCCATGACTCTGGCTTTATGAATTTCAGACACTTTCCCATTCTCAGGCGACAAGCTAGCGTTAGCGTGCTAGTAGCCCTTCAGAGACGTTTTATTTTCTTTCCTAACTGACTGATAAGCGGCAGAGTTTGGATGCCGTAGCTCGTGCACCGCGAACACTCCACAGTCCAATACTATATTTCAAACAGCCTTAAGATGCAAAAACCGAACAAGATGAATAATCACGTTAAATTACATTACCTTATCTAGCCAAGGTGTAACTAATTATAACAACTCATACTGCACTATTTTTGATTTCTCCCCTTAAGAGTTCTTAGTGCACAAATATTGGATTCATTTCATTTGTGTAAATAACGCTGGGGATACTGGGGACATGTCTACATCACTTTTTTTAAGCATTTGTTAAATATGTTCTGAAAAATGGCTTGCAACAAGAAATGTTAAAAAAGCCAAATGAAAAGACATTTGAGACAATTTTTATTTGCACAATAAAAAAACATGCAATGCAATTTAAATATAGAAGAAACAAATATGCATGTCCAAAAAAAAGTTTAAGCAAAAAAAACAAGCTGCGAGTACTGCATATTCTGTTTGAATTGTCATCTGAATCACTTTTTATAAATAAAGACAATTCTACCATAAATTGTAGCAGAAAATGTCTCCAGAATGCAGGAAATTAATTGTTTAGTGCTCAGAAATTTCTAGGGGACCCCCAGACCCCCCATTTATACTGTATATATTTCATCCATATTTCCATCCATCCATCCATCTTCATTCACTTATCTGGGATCAGGTCGCGGGGGGAGCAGCTCCAGCAGGGGACCCCAAACTTCTCTTTCCGAGCCACATTAACCAGCTCTGACTGGGGGATCCCGAGGCGAGAACTCCCTAGGGAGGCGTCCAGGAGGCATCCTTAACAGATGCCCAAACCACCTCAACTGGCTCCTTTCAATTCAAAGGAGCAGTGGCTCTACACCAGCCACCTGGCTGAGGAAACCCATTTCGGCCGCTTTTACCCGAGATCTCGTTCTTTCGGTCATGACCCAGCCTTCATGACCATAGGTGAGGGTAGGAGCGAAAATCGCTCAGCTCTCTTTTCATCACAACGGTGCGGTAAAGCGAGTGAAATACCACTGCTCCGATTCTCTGGCCAATCTCCTGCTCCAGTCTCCCCTCACTCGTGAACAAGACCCTGAGGTACTTGAACTCCTTCACTTGGGGTAAGGACTCATTCCCTACCTGGAGTTGGCACTCCACCGGTTCCGGTCCTGCTGAGAACCATGGCCACAGATTTAGAGGTGCTAATCCTCATCCCAACTGCTTTGCACTCTGCTGCGAACCGATCCAGTGAGAGCTGAAGGTCACGGACCAATGATGCCATCAGGACCACATCATCCGCAAAAAACAGTGACGAGATCCTAAGCCCACCGAACCGCAGACCCTCCTCACCACGACTACACCTCGATATCCTGTCCATGAATATCACAAACAGGATTGTTGACAAAGCGCAGCCCTGGCGAAGGCCAACCCTCACCTGGAAAGAGTCCGACTTACTGCCGAGTATTCGGACACAGCTCTCGCTTTGCATGTACAGGGATTGGATAGCCCTGAGAAACAAACAACAACAACAAGATTAGAACCCTTGATTCTCCAGGAGCTCCTGAAGCTCCGTCTGGAGGGCAGCGATCTGAACCTGGGAGGAGCTGTGAAGAGGGGAGGGGCGGAGGCGAACAGCAGTTCGTGACCTCGGCAAATCAGGCTGGTTCTTACAGACAGGTGTATTGATAAAATATTGTCTTTTTACTTGCAAAGGTTTTATTGCATGTACTTACAGTAACGAGTGTAGCTGTCATCAACTAACGTTACAGTAGTTTGGAGCTAACTAAACCCTCACTGTATTGCACCGCACAGCGAAGCCTCTCACTCTGCTGCCGCTGTGTGTGTGTGGCGTAGGAGCCGACAGAGAGCAGGCAGAAACTGCAACCTGATGATTTTCTTATCCTTTGCGTTTCAAATTAAATCACATTTGAGGCTCGAGACATAACGTTACAAGTCTCGATAGCAGTATCGATAAGCTCAAACTTATTTATTTTCGGGTTTTGAGAAATTTTGGTACCGGGTCTCGATCCCCATCCCTAGTAATGAGTAAAGATTACCGTAATCCCCTTCCCCATCACTCCGCCACACTCCCCGCACCACCGCTATCCATTCAAAACATTGTCAGACTTGCCACCAGCAAAATTGCCCAGCAAACTTTGCTCAAAAAGTTGCCCCGTGTATCATCAGATTAAAAGTTTAGCTGGCTGATCTGAGCTCCAATGCTGGAAGCTGCTGTTTTATTGCCAATTAGTGATCAGCTGATTCTCACAAACGTAACATACAAAGCCAAAACAGAGAGCTGGAGAGAGAGAGATAACTACATGAAATTAATCCAACTAACGTAACAGCACAAGTCAAAGCACAGCGCTGGAGAATAAACCAAGCCAACTAACAATAAATTTTTTTCTGCTAGTCAGTAAAAGTTTAGCTGGCTGATGCTTCCATGCTCTGATCTAACATTAGGGTTGTATTGCCAATTAACGTTACTGATCAGCTTATTGTCTCGCTAACGAATGGCAAAGCCAAACAACAAGCTGGAGAATAAGTAGGCACCATTAAATTAATCCAATTTCACACATGACAGGGGAACATGTCACGGCTCTCTGTGATTATGGCCAGCTAATAGCTAAAGCTCTCAACAGTTTTCATTTGCATCCCTAAAGTCTGACAAACAAAGTTAATTACCTGTCCAGCATAAAACAGACAACTTCAGCACGGCTTTGAAACATCTGTCCCACAATATAGCCTCTCCACAAAATCTGTGATTTCTGCTATCAGCTATTGTCCCGACTCCGTCGGTTCTCGTGTTAAATAACACGTGTGTGCTCCTTCATTTGTCCAAATGTCACTTCTCTTCTTACTTATAATAAATCAGAAGACTACTCAGAGACTGTATATATTATATTCCCTCTTCTTCTTTTTGCACGTATTCAATGCAGTGAGAGGCGTCTATACTACTGGAATTACACAAGCAGAAGAAGAATGCCGTGATGACGACAATAGAAGGTAGAGCCCTGCTTTATGTAGATATAAATGTCTCATTCTAAGGAAATAAAAACATAATGGTTCATTATGTAAGGTCTTTATATACCAATGAAAACATAGTTATGGATCTTATACTGCATTTCTGTCAATAGATCCTCAGAAATATTACACACTGAACCTTTAACCCTGTAACAACCATGCTACAATTAGTAATTATCTGACACCAGCACAGCTCTTGACAGTGCAAACTGGGGCTAATTTTGGCAAACGATAGTGTGGGGTTTATTGCTATAACTGACACGGTTAGCGTGGGAAATTATCACTAATGCTAATGCGGTTAGCACAGCTAATTATCACTAATGCTAACGCTAACAGTTAGCTTGGTTGTGCGTTGGTTACTAACGCTAATATCTAGTGACAACTTACATTATTCAACAAGTTTCACAGTCAACTCACCAAGAAATTTCCTTTGGCAACTAGCAGCAGGTGGTCTTTTTCTGAACTTGCTATATCCACATTTATTGTGCTCTCTGCTCCAACATGTGCATTCATCTCCACTGCTGCACCGTCTGCAAAAGGAAGCTATGTCACACTGTTGTGCAAAGCAAAAGGATCCAGGAGAAGACACAGGTTAGGACAAAACAGAGGATTTATTGATGGAATTATGGTTGAGGACTCTGGTGCATGGTGGCCGAGAACGGAAGGCAGGCAGGCAGTGAGATCCACAAACTCCAAGACAGGCAGACGAGCCCCTGGGATTTTTCAGACATGTTTAGATTTTGTGATTTAGTAATCAGTGTTTGTTTTGGTGCTTCTACCAATATTAAGTAGGCTATGTAGTTAAATGGTTTGTTTTTGTGTCCATTTTAACCGTGTCTATTGTTGTTTTGCGATTGGAGTCTCCGCAGGGTTTTTATTATGAGAATTGACCGGATTCTCTATGCCGTTCTGTGTCTGATTCCTGTCCAGTTTGACCTGCTCTGTGCTGCTTGACGTGGCTACCTTCAAAAATAGACATGCGATCTATTCTCTGCAGAACAGAGCGGAGACACGCACACATTTCCCTCAACAGCCTATCAAAACTCCCCCCCCCCCCCCACACACACACACATGTTTCCGTGGCAACTGACCTTACTCTTTGTTTTTTTGTTTTTATCAAAAAGAAAACCCGTCTCACCCAAGTGTGACATGGTCCAGACACTGAACTTTCAATGTAAAAGGACTGCAGTCTCCAAAGACTCAAAGCATTTGATTAAGTTAATTAAGTCTTTAGTTACTTGATTACGTTTGCCTCTATTTGAGTAGTTAACATGTTGTTGCTATCTGTTGTTGATATTAGTGCTGAAAAGAAACTTGCGTTTGCAGTGTTTTTATTTCAGCAAGACACTCCTTCATCTAATGTAATCAATGCTGTTCATAATACTTTCCTACAAAATTCCTTTAGAAATGATGACAAAGGAATGTTTACTATACTCTTAATCGCCAGCTTGAATTTAAGAATGGATCAACAAAAATTCCCGGTTCCTAAGGAGAGGCTATCTTGGAGTAATCCAAGCTTTCCTCATGTAACCTGAGCCCCCAAGTGGACGAAATAAGTATTACATACCATCGTTGGAAATGTCGTTAAATGTATAAATATCCTGACCAATAATGTGACAATTGTTTCCTGTTACCAACAGTACAACCGTCTGACCATTGAGGTTCGATTGTGGAAAATATTTGATTATAATACGCGCAAATAGATTTCTTTTCTTTTAAACATTAAGTTTAGAAAGGCAGTCCTCGGGAAACCTGAGACGCCCCCTGGAGAACCACGCCCCAGGCAACAAAAGAGCAACACATGACCCCTTGGCTCTCTCTTCTCTTCGCTCCTTGCTCTCTCCGCTGCTCTGCTCGGCTCTCTGGATGCTTCGGCACGCGTGGTGTGCTGGCCAGGCAACGCCCTCAGAGTCGGCCAGCGAAACCGGCCTTTTGTTTCGCTTGAAGCTACACACGTGAAGTGCCGAGACATCGATCTGCCCTTCAGTTTGTTTTTATTTTCTTTATTTCTTTTGTTTGTTAAAGTTATCAGTCCATAAGTTACACTGGACTAATTCAGGAACGACCAAGTTCCATTTTAAGCCTTTTACGTCGAGTCAACTTCACTGAGGTCAGACCAAGCCACGCGGCGCTTTAACGAGGAATATAATTTGATTTTATGAATATTAAAATTCATAATTGGGTATCAATTCTCATAAATTTATTAAACTTAATAACTAAATTTAGGTTTGCTACACTTGTAATATATCATTTCGTAAATTAGTTATTGCCATACACTCCATGTCTTCAAAATAAGACTTCCACAAAGAGACATATTATGACGTAATGACTTGATCCCTGTCTGTCACCAGCTTGATCATCACTGAAAATGTCCTGGAAAAGTACTGAAAATTATGTCTAGAAAAGAGTGGTAACCCTGATTGTCTGCTATCATCCATCATCATCCAACAAACATCAGTCACTGCATTTGGACAAAGCATGCTCAAGTGACTGAATTCCATCTATACAAATGCTGCTACATGTTCTGCCTCCAAAAGTTGAGGGATGGAAAAAGGCATGGAGAAACATACAGCTGCTTGAAAGTTAGTTTGTAGTTAGTGTGTGATTTGTCTATTAGAGATAACAGCAGCAGCAGCGGATTCTGTTAATGAGTGAGCTCTTTATTTACTTGTGTTATTTTTTTTTGTTGATGATTATTTTAGTAAACCTTTTGATGAACAGATGTTCTCAATTTGCTGTGTGTGGGTGTGGATCCGTCAGTCTGTCTGTATGGAGTCAAATGGACTGCAGAGGAGGAATCTGATGTGTGGGTCAGTGATTCTGTATGACTGACATGTTGTAGCTGCTTGTGTTTTTCTTGTTTATTATGTTTTTATTGTCTTTTGTAATTAACAACAGCGTTATGATCACAGGCAGATGAGCCTGTATGTGTATGTGTGTCATCTGTGAGGTTGTTCTTTTCTGTCTTTAATGAGCCAAAGATTGTTGTTAATATCTGCGGTGTTCTTCACTCACACATTTCTAATGAACAGCTGCTCTATATCTGCAAGAGCGACACACACACACACACACACACACACACACACACACACACACACACACACAAGTTTGACTAGTTGAGTGCCTTGGGGCAGTGTTTTTCAAACTACACGTGGTTAGATTTTTAATGTTATACCTCCATTGATCCTATTTTTCAAAATACTATAATATGCAGTCTGATTGGGCCTCTCACCCTCCATCTGTAATACATTTATTCTCACACATGCATGGAAGACAGAATCAGCAACTTACACATGCATATTGGGATCTCACTACCGTCACAGCTTATCTGTTGGCCTGGCTTCAGTTTTGGTGGAAAAGACATGATTGCCTGAAAGTTCTCTTGGAGTCCCTACATCAGCATCAGCCCATTCGCTGCGTTTGGAGATGATTAAAAGAAACCAATATTGACTGTTGGTAGGAAATATGAACGTTTACCATTTTAAAGTCCACAATTTTGTTGACCCATCCATCCAATATTAATCCACAATTACTTATTAATGAAGGTCCCCTAATCTTAACAAAGCAGTTTTAACCAAGAAGATCTTTCCCTAAACTTCACCAACATTGTTCTGCCCCAACCTAACCAAATGTTAACCAGTTTCCACATAAGGAACTGGATTTATTTTGGACTTTTTTCAACTGTGATTTGTGACTGTTTTGTAAAGCATGAGCAACCCAGCTTCTTAACAATGGAAACACTTCTATGGACCAATCACATATTTTGTCATATAATTTTGTGGACTTGTTGCTACATACCTATTTCCTTTTAAACATAAATACGTTTTGTTATGTCCAACAGGTTAAATTACAGTAATTCATCTTTTGTTTCAGAACCATGTTTTTTTCCACCCATTTGGTTTAAGAGCATATGGCTCTAAATACAATGAAGAAGCCAGACATTGGCACGTTTTAGAGCTGCCATTGTCATAAACCTATACCCAATGTCATTAAATTCATCCAAACTGACAATCCTAAAGTCGATATACAGTGTACAGTTTTCTAAAAACATGTAATCTTTAGCTTTCGTCCGTTGTTAGCAGCACAGAACAGAATCTAAGTTCAGTCTGATTTGATGTTTCTAATCAAAATAATCCTTGGGAATTGTAGTGACCTCTTTCTTCTTCAGTTTTTATCTAGAACATGCTTGTCACATTCAAATCTGGAATTGCTTCAACTGTCAGTACCAAACACTGTCTATGTAAAAAGCAGACTTTTTATTTTGCTTGTCAACTTAAATATAATCGTGTAAATGGACTGTATAAACATTTATTATATTTACGACCACTCAGATCAGACATATCGCATTAACCTCATTCACACACTGATGGCAGAGATGAAACAGCCATTAGGAGCAATTTGGGGTTCAGTATTGACCAAGGACACTTAGACATGCAGACTGGAGTATAAGTCGGTTAACAAACTGAGCCTTAATTCACTCAGAGAGAAATAATTAACATGAACAACAATGTCAGTCACCATGCGTCCTCCCCCTTCTGGGGTTCATTAAAAAGCGTAAGTGAGTGACAGACAAGTCAGCTCATAAAGGTGTCATTGTGTCACCTCATCTCTTCTGTTCCCATTTCAATTAACAGATTGCTCCTGCTCTGTATTATCAG
>NW_024042052.1:0-29161 GCF_014851395.1 Micropterus salmoides | reverse complement strand
AAAAGCTGACTAAGTACTAGCAGAATAGTGGCATGATTCCATTATGACTGTGTGAGCTTGATCTTTCTTAGACTTAACTTAGTACAGCAATCAGATAAGATCCAACACTCAGATGCAGAAATTCTCAGAGATCTCTGCAACTAGGCAAATCAGCAGAAAAGTTACGTATATCTGAGCATGAAAGTCCTTTATATTGGAATGTTGGAAACAGTAACTCAAGGAGCATCTTGCTTTTTGCAAAGCTTTCAACTGTATCACAGTCTTTACGTTTCGTGACAGATGTAAACACCCTGATCTTTCTTTGGCCGTCCACTGACTCCTGGTCAATGACTTCGGCACCTTTCCATGACCAGCTTTTTTCTGACAGCAAATGTGTTTGTTGTTAATAAAGTCTCTTGTCCAGGGACAAGGAGACATAGGAGACAGACCAATGAAAATTGAAGGTGCAGTGGAAGCTTCAGAAATAAACTAGTAAACCTTTTTATTTGTTAACGTATGGGTTTAAGTTTGATTCTACTAATATGTGGCATACCTCCTGTGGAGGTATCCATGCTGGTGGGTTCTCATACGAAGGCAGAAATACCACTGGGAGCTGGTAGTCATCATAAGGAATTTTCTGATCCATTGTTTCTGAAAACAGCTTAAGAAAATAAGTACATTGTTATGAAAAGTCGCCGCTTAAGGTTTTGTGTACTGCTTGTTATAAAAAGGTAACAGCTATCTTCATGAGCCATTATATATACATACTAATGCTTTAAGTAAATGTTAGTGACAGCATAAAAACGACCAAGGACACCAAACACAACAATCGCCATACGCCATCATCTACGTTCAGATCAGTCTGCTAGTTACTGTGATTATAACCAAGTTCAACTAAAAACTGTTTCCAAGAGTAAACCTGCTGATATAATACAAATCCTGGAATAAATGTGAACATACTGATGTAACACATGGATCAGATGATAGAAATAAAGTTAAGTGAATCGTGCTTTAGCCGACAGTGGATCATTTCTTAGCTTACAGCCATATTCAAAAAGCTTGCTTTTCTCTCTTTATAATGGATGATATTTCAATGACATTCACTATAATCGTCTACTAAACTATAGCGACGAATAGGCCGCATAACCTCTAGGTGAAAAACGCAGTGACAGCCACAAAACAACTAATTATCTCACCTTCCAGTCTGAAAGTTAGCAACAAGCTCTTTTTCTGGTGTTAGGCTTAAATGATGACTGACATGCAGTGCATTACCGCCACCTACTGCCACGGAGTAGTCACGCCAACATGCAGTCCAACAACGACACTGCTTCTTCTCTTAGTTAATGGCGGATTGCAAACAACGTTTAGGTGCATACTGCCACCTACTGTACTGGAGTGTGTCCCATCATATCACTCAACTACAAAACTCATTAATAAGGTGCTCTCATGTTCTGTTCACCAACCCAGTGACTTTAAGAAATTTAAATAATGCCTTCCTGGTGATTCTTATCCCCTTTTCCTCTCCTTCTGTTCCCATACCCCCATCAGATTCCATTCCTGCCCTGCCTCCTGAACCCTATCTTGAAATATCTGTCTTTCCAACTCAAACAATATGCAGTGCAAATGACACGTTCAACATTTTATTTAACCCCACAGTTTTCACAATTTTCACTATTCCTAATCCTCAATAAAAAAAAGGAATGTCAATTAGTGACTGTTTATCTGCACGCCATTCACACCCCGCCACTGCTCTCAGTAAATTAATAACTTTTTTGCATTTAGTTTCCAATTGCTTTATTTGTGTTTTCCATGTGTACTTATTATCAAACCACAATCCCAAATACTTAAATTCATTTACTTTTTCCATTGGCTGCTGATATAATAAAAGCTTTTCTACATGACAGTTATGCTTGTTTGTGAACACCATATAACAGGATTTGCTTGTTGATATTTTAAATACCCACTCAAATGACCACTTCCCTACTAGCCCTATTGCTTTCCTAATGTTCTCTAACACATATGTCTCATTTCTTCCTCTCATCCATATGGCCCCATCATCTGCATATAACGCTCATTTGATGTGTCCATCTAAATCTGAAAATATGTCATTAATCATAATGTTGAATAACATAGGGCTAATTGTGCTCCCCTGGGGAATACCATTATTTACCTTAAACTCTGTAGAAACTTCTGATCCAACCTTTACTCTAATTTTTCTATTTGTTAAAAATGCTAATATCCAGTTATAAATCCTTCCTTCAAAACCCATTCTACTTAGTTTAATAAGTAGTCCTTCCCTCCACATAGTATGCCTTCTCAATGTCAAAATACACTATTATCATCAGCTCTTTCATTTTCATGGCCTTTTCTACCTCCTAACTTACTCTAACGAGAGCATCTGTGGTGGAGCGCCCTTTCCAAAATCCATTATGTATGTTACTCAGTAGTCCTCTCTGTTCCACTACATGTGATAACCTACGAACTATTATCCTCTCCATCCATTTGCATAAGTGAGATGTCAGAGCTATGGGTCTATAATTACCAGGATTGGTGCGGTCTTTACCAGGTTTGTTAAATGGTAGTATAACTGCACTTTTCCAACTTCTCGTTATTATTCCGTCTTTCCATATTTTATTGAACAGTCTTAACACTAGCTTAATTGACTCTATTGGCAACTGTTGGAACATGGCATAACATAACTGATCTTGTCCTGTGGCTGTATATCCCGTGCCTAGCAGAGCTATTTTGAGTTCTGATATTGTAAAATCCAAATCTGGGATTTTAGTCGCTTTCCTTTTCCCACTCATTCTTTTAAACATAGACCACATATCCCCTAACTCTACCCCTCTACCTATGGTGGAACAATCCAATTTTTCTTTTTGGTTAACTTAACTGTCCTACGTGCCACTGCCCTTTTCCTTTGAAAATCTAAAACATTCTCTTGTGACAAATTCTTCTTTAAGCTTTGTTTCGTTCTTTTACAGCTCTGCTACACTCCTCATTCCACCAGGGGACCACTTTCTTCCTGCACTTGTTCTTTTTGGAATACTTAAATTTGCTGCATTTATAATGTGTTCTGTAATTTGCTTTGTGCATTCCTCTATGTCACCTTCTAACGTTACAAGGTTTGCTGACTTCGTACAACATATCCTAAATTTTTCCCAGTCTGCTTTTTCAAAGCACCGTCTGTTAATTGTACTTCCTTCTTGCAAACATACATGTGTGTCGATTATAATGGGAACTGGAAAATGGTCACTTCCTATGGTAGAATCATTCATAACAAACCATTCGCATTTGTTTACCAAATTATCTGATACCAGTGTAATATCTAAACATGATGTTTTACCCCTATTCACACCTATTCGTGTTGCCTGTCCATTAATGCAGACCAGTGATCTTTCTTCCATCATTTCTTCCATTATATCCCCATTATCATGTGTGTGATTGCTGCCCCATAGGCTGTTATGTGCATTGAAATTTCCTGTATACAGTCCCTGCCAATCCATTAAGTTTGTTAATATCTAAATTTTTGCATTGGTTATAGAAATTAATCAATTTAATATTTCCCTCTTTTCTTGGACTATAGTTTATATATATATATTTAAATATTTTACAATTATTATACATTCTAAATTTTCTTATCTAGGGAACTCCCTGTAGGCCAACCCATCCTTGATAAAGGTGATGCACCCTTCACCAGTTTGGTTGTTAGGTCTATCATACCATATAGAGCTAAACCCTGGTATCACAAAATCTAGTCTGTCTCATAACTAAGTTTCTTGTAAACATATTACGTCTGGAACAACAACTAATTCATGAATGTACTTTTTGAATTCTTGACCATTTGTTATAAGACTTATTGCGTTCTACTGTAGTATGTGAAGAACCATTATAAGCGTCCTAATCCTCAGTTTGTGTATTTCCATTTTCAGTTTACAGTCAACAATGCATGTATTTGATCTGCTTTGATATCTTTCATATCAAGGAGTTCTCCTGCTGCTTCTACAATTGCCTTAATTCTGTCACTTTTCTTTTTCAACTGGGATGCAACATTGATGCTGTAACTTATAAAACAACTCTACCGTAACTCTATCTATCTTTCCCGCCAGGCGAGCAGGTGCGTCCCTCAAGAAGCTCTTGAAAACTCATTTCTTCCGAGAACACTTCCTCTTATAACATCTCTAACTCCTAACCTCTCCCATGCACGTCCTGTGCTCTTCTTCTTCTATCCCCTACAGTGATCTTGTATTGATTGCACTTTTTTGTTTTGATTGCACTTTTTGTTAACTCTTACTTCTTTCCCTAGGTATTTACCCCATTGGTGTGATATGTAGTAAGTAGCTCTTACTAGTATTTATTGCTGCTCTTACTAGCATGTATTGTCAGTTCTTGATCTGTATTTGATGTTCTGTTGATGCTTGATTGTTGTTCCTCAAATGTAAGTCGCTTTGGATAAAAGCATCTGCCAAATGAGTAAATGTAAATGTAAATGTAAAATGAAACCCACAAAGTTCACTTTCTTCACTATCAAAGCATCATCGTCAACTTTACATTTATGCTCGCAACCATTCTGTGTGTGAGTTGGAATCTGGCTTTGTGTCTGATTAACTGGTTTTATGTTTCTTTGGAAAATTCCACTGGAGTTTTTGTTATTTAATCCTGTTTCTCTTACTTTCTTTAGAGCTTCAGCATATGATACTTTGTTCAAAACCTTCACCTTTTGGGCTTCTCTGGCTTCTCTTTGCACTTCACATCCACCAAATGCAGCACTATGCTCTCCTCCACAGTTACAACATTTAATCATTGCATCCTTTTCACATTTACCATACTCGTGCTGGCCCCCATGTCTAGCACATCTTAGCTTTCTTTTGCACTGCTGAGCCGTGTGCCCTATTCTTTGATATTTATAACATCTGATAGAGGGAGGGATGTATTCTCGCACGCTGTAATTCATGTAACCCAATTTGAACCGACTTAGGCAGTGTTCTCTCTAATTGCACAACCACAGATAGTGTTTCTTTTAATGATCCATCTCATTTTCTTTTTAATCTAGTAGCCTCAACTACTTTGCCCCCCTGAATCTCATTTTTAACATCTTCCATTGACATATTCAATGGGACTCCTGAGATAACTCCTCTAACCTTTGCTATTGCTCCTGGGATGTAAACCTTCATCCTTTCCCCTTGAAGTGTGGATATACTAAGAATCTTTTCTTGTTGTTGTTTGCTGCTTGCTTATATCAGTAGTCGTTTGTTGTTCAAAAATCTTGCAAATTTAATTTTGCCAATCTCCTTCTCAATCACCTTGGTAAGTTTAATTGGGTGATAGTGCCCACCATCCTGGTTGAACTCAATTATAACTTTCCAATCGTTTCCTTGAGCTTTTTTGAGCATATTCTCAGGCTTGTGTTTCTCACACTGACTAGCTCTCAGTTTCTTGCTTTTACTTGCCTAGCCGGTCTCGCTATGCTCCGACCAACTTTTCCTTCTATCTCTTTCTCTCAAATCCCTTTTCAATCTCACAGATCTGAACATCATCCACTCCATCTCATCCCCATCTGAACTATTTGACATGATGTTACATTCACAGTACAGTTTATGCAGATCCGCCAAACAAAAGTTCGATCCTATGTTTCCCGTCCACCATTCGTTCGCTCTGTCCACATAGCTCCAAACCTCCCCTCGTTGCTTAGTTGCGGATTTGGTCGTCCTCAACATCCATTTCTTTTAAAGAAGTGTAATTAGTTCAGTTGTTCTCATGAGAAATAGAACATTTCTTTCCTCCTCACTGTTTCCACATTAGTTTTTTTACTGGCCTGTACTTGCCCTGTTTTCTGGAACTGTGTCATCATCACTCTTGTCTGTGTATTTTCTGCATGTGACTTGAATATGCTTTATCGTCTCTTCATGACACTGATCACAATGACCTGGTGTTTTTTTGCCTTATAACAATACAGTCGCCACTGTTTGCTTTGCTTTTCCCCTTTGAAATTCTAATATTATTTCTCTTTTAAACACTTATTTGTTTTCACAATTTGTCTGCTATACATATCCTATTCAATAATCAAATCAATGACTTTGTTACTGTGCTTAATCTTTAGCAGATCTTCACACGACTGTTTCAATAATAGGCCTTCTTGTTGTGGTGGCAGCCCGGCTGTTTTTTTTCTCCTTTTTATCAGTTATTCTGCTTTTTCCTTGGTTTTCTGTTCCCTGCCTGCCTCCTTGTGTTTTCTCCCCTGTGTGTGCTCTCTCTCCCTCTGCTCCTGAGCCCAGCAACGACCCGCACCTGCACCTCATCAGCCTGCCACACCTGCCAGTAGTCAACCTCATCCCTGCCTGTATTTCAACCCCGGTTCTCCACACCACTCTTGCTTGATGGTCATTGCTCCATACCCGGTTCCACCTTTGTGTTCAGGCTCTCATGTTTCTTGTTTTCTCACATTTTCCCTGTGCTTTGTCTCCGTTATCTCTAACCCTATCTCTCTGTCTGTTTCCCTCCCAGGTTCACTCACCCTCGTCCTCCGTTCAGTCGGCTGGGCTCGTCCTCCGGACCTCTCCTCTTCGGGCTTCCCCCACGGCGTCCTCCCAGTTCTCCCTTGCATCCTCCCTTCCTCGGCCTCAGTGTACCCCGGCTCCCTGGTTTCCGTCCCGTTGGTTCCCCTGTGCCAGTGTTTCTCCGGCATCCTCCACTCCAGTCCCTCAACCCCCTTTTTTCCCTAAATAAACCTCCTTCGCTCAAAGTGCTGCGTTTGGGTCCTCTCGGTCCCCACGCCACACCACCCACTTAACACTTCTCACCTCCAACCTGTCAGACCTCAACAGTAAAGCCACCAAAGGCAAAGCACTGACTATTGCACATGACCCCAGTCCCCCTCATCATCTTCAGTGCTTTCATCTGGACACAGATACATCTAGCCTGGAAATGGGTCCACTACAGCAGAAGCTTTGTGCTGTATGCCATCGCATCCTTAATAAAACTCCCCAGCAGTGACTTATGTGTGCTGTGTATGCTGTTTGCTTACTGTATGTATCCAGGAGTCGAACTACGGGGAGCCAGGGGGAGCTCAGCTTCCCTTAATAAGACATCAGCTCCCCTAAAAGCATGACTTGTGATATTTTGGGGAGTCTATTAAAAGCATGCTTTATTCACATTAATCTCTATATTTCTACATCATTAAAGATCATGTGGAGCATCAGACTTCATCCAGCCTGAGGGAACGATCACCTGACCATCCGCAGCAGGCCAGTTGCTCCGCAATCTCCTGTCCTTGGTCGGACCCACTCCCTCTCTGGTACGGGTTGTGTCGCTAGTAGCCCACGACCAACACGCTGTGAACAGTTTGATCGTTCCGTCTGGTTGGATGAATATTATGCATTCCATGCACTACTGCAGCTGGGGGCTCTCCACAGCGCCACGCAACTTTCTAAATTCTTCCCTCTCATGGAGAAAAGAAAGGTCAGGTCGCAAACACAGCAGCAGCTGTTGTGTGAAGCATAATTGTAGAAAAATGGCTACATATGATAATAATAAGACAAACATGTCTGATATTTTGACAGTCAGCCCCAGGCCTACTTGCTTGCAGCTATTAATGATTCAGCAGTAAGAATCACAGTTTGTCCCCCTCCCCGTTCCGGGGAAAAAACTGAGCTCCCCTGAAAGCTATGGTATAGTTCGCACACTGTATGTATCTTTGCTTCTGAGGGTATGTACCATGTATCATGCTCTCCCATATCTCATGTCATATGATCCCCTTTCCAACCAAAACTTAGTTTTCGTGTCTTTACCTCCTACCATCATTTGTGCAAGACCCAAGACTATTGGCCCCCTCAAATCCAATAGTTGACAAGCAGTTGTTTTTGACAAAGATGACCATTATCAGGGTTGTTTTGTTTAGGTCACCCTTTTGCCACCAAAAAAGCCCTGACCAGTTTCCACTAGACCTCTGAAGGTGTGCTGTGGTATCTGACACCAAGACTTTAGCAGCAGATCCTGCAAGTCCTGTAAGTTGCAAGGTGGGGCCTCCATGGATCTTATGTGTTTGTCCAGGAGGCATCCCACAGATGTTCGACTGGAATGAGATCTGGGGAATTTGGAGGCCAAGTCAACACCATGAGCTTGTTGTTGTTTTCCTCAAACCATTCATGAACCATTTTGCTTTGTGGCAAGGTGCATTATTCTGCTGAAGGAGGTCACTCCTATCAGGGAATACCGTTTCCAAGAAAGGGTGTACATGGTCCACAACAATGCTTGGGTAGGTAGTATGTGTCATAGTAACATCCACATGAAGGGCAGGACTCAAGTTTTCCCAGCAAAACATTGCCCAAAGCATCACACTGCCTCAGCTGGCTTGCCTTCTTCCCATAGTACATCTTGGTGCCATGTGTTCCCCAGCTCAGCGACACACACACACACACGGCCACATCCACATGATTTAAAAGAAATTGTGATTCATCAGACCAGATCGCCTTCTTCCATTGCTCTGTGGTCCAGTTCTGATGTGTGCCGATCCTACATTTGCTTGTCTGTTGGGTCAGACCACACGGACCAGCCTTTGCTCCCCACGAGCATAAATGAACTTTGGTCGCTAATGGCCCTGTTTCCGGTTCACCGCTTTTCTTTCCTTGGACACCTTTTGATAGCTACTGACCAGTGCAGAGCGGGAACACCACACAAGAGCTGCAGTTTTGGAGATGCTCTGACCAAGTTGTCTAGCCATCACAATTTGGCCCTTGTCAAAGTTGGTCAAATCCTTATGCTTGCCCATTTTTCCTGCTTCTAACACTTCAACTTTGAGGAAAAATGTTCACTTGCTGCCTAATATATCCCACCTACTGACTGTTATTCATTTCACCTGTCAGTGGTCATAATGTTCTGGCTGTTCGGTGTGTGTCTGTGTGTCTGTGTGTCTGTGTGTGTATGTATGTATAGTCCAGGAAGAGCAGAAAGAACAAGAACTCAATAGGGCTGTGGAAAACAAGTCTAGAAGCCAACTCAAACCAATTGCACACGTCACCATCAAGTGTGGCATATACCAAAGCTGTTCTGCAAGGGCCCGAACACCCTCAGCCAGATCATCACAAAGACTGGCTACGGATACCAGTTCCAAAGGGGAACCACCATCAGTCACCTCCTCTACATGGATGACATCAAGCTGTATGCCAGGAATGACCGAGACATCGACTCACTGATCCACACTACCAGGATCTACAGCAACGACATTGGAATGTCCTGTCCAATGGACTGGACAAGTGTGATTGGATGGTTTCAAAAAGAGGGAAAATGATCAGAACAGAGGGGGTTGAACTACCAGAAGGCAACATTGCAGATGTTCAGGACAGCTACAAATACCTTGGGTTCCCGCAGGCTAACGGAAACCATGAGGAGGCAGCAAGGAAGGCCGCCACAGCCAAATACTTACAAAGAGTAAGGCAGGTCCTGAAAAGTCAGCTGAATGGGAAGAACAAGATCCAGCAAGAGCCATCAACAGATACGGCCTTAGTCATCAGATACTCCGCTGGTATAATAAACTGGCCAAAGGAGGAGATAGAGGCCACTGACATCAAGACATGAAAGCCCCTCGCAACGTATGGAGGGTTTCACCCCAAATCCAGCACCTTGAGACTGTACACTAAGCGTAGCGAGTGAGGCCAAGGGCTAGTGTGTGTCAAGACCACTGGGCAGCAGGGAATGATGCGGGGTGCGGAGCCTGATTGGGAACTGTGCTGGGCGAGCAGGCAACAAAACCTCGTTCAGCAGCTTCCCACTAAATACGGCATGAACAGGACTGAACACAGCCTCAAAGACCAACAGGGAATCCAGTACTGAGATGACATACAAATAGCTTCTCTCTCTGCTAGCGGTTCTATTAGCTTATACCCGGGGTGCCTAGAGCCAACCCCAGCAAGAAAACCACCTCAGGACTGTATTCCCAGTGGTCCAACTGGCCTCTGTCGATCTCGGAGGCTGTGCTCGGTCTGGTGTTATGCACCTTGCGGGTGGTAATGCTAATTTATGCTGAGAAAAGAGGAGGATGTAAATCTCGCCAGGTAACCTTCATCATCTGTTCTGCCGAATTATGCCTCCACCTCTTTAGGTCCTTTTCAGACACTTTGCTGTTCACATTGATCAAACAGGTTCATCACCACATATTTTTGCTGAATGTCAATAAATGTAAGACGGTGTTATGCCAAGTTTTGCCTGCCTGCGGAGAATTGCATGCACCTCCAAATACTGCTTCTGAAAGCTATAATATCCTATTTTATGAACGTTTAAAGTCTTTAATATTTTAAAGAGGTGGTGTTATGCTCATTTTCAGGTTCAAAATCTTATTTAGGGGTTATCCAACGAAGGTTAAAATCAAGGGCAACTGGACTTGGTTGAAGATACTGGAAGACATTTCATCCCTCATCCAAAGGACTTCTTCAGTTCTGACTGACTGGCAGGGAAACTCAGCTATTTAACCTCAGTTGGGTCGTTGGCCCGGGTCATCGATACCGCTGGTTCGTTAGTGTTCCTTGTTGCTGTGACGACAGTCGTTACAGTCGTTAAGACTACCTGTGGCCAAGACTGAACGACCATCGTTGGTATCTTCACCTGAGGCCAATAGGTTACGTTTGTTAAGTTTCCTGGGAAGTGATGAAAGGACAGCATTGTAAGTGGGGGATAAGTGGTGGCGTAGACCCCCTCCCCTGTTCAATGACGGCTTCTCAACCCTGGTGTAGATGGCTTCCTTGACACCTCTTTCAAACCATCCATCTTCTCTGTCTAAAATGTGCACCTGGTGGTCCTCAAACGAGTGTCCTCTGTCCTTCAGATGTAAGTAGACTGCAGAGATGGTTCCTGTAGTCTGCAATTTTCCTGTCTGTCCTTTCATACTCCCGTACCAATCTGAGGGTGTTCATCCCAAAATGATAAGCAAGATGTCTATGAAGATTCTCAGTCATCCAGGTCATAGTTAGTGGTTAGCACAAAAAACACCATATTTTTCTTATACTGCACATTGCTGCAGCTCCTCTTTTCACCCTATGTGTTATACGCTCCGCTCTTGAGCTACAGAGTGATGCATCTTACTTGTACAAAATCTTTGTTGGGAGTTGCACATGCGCAGTTCCCGACTACTAGCCAGTCAGAAACAGAGAAGGGTGGGTCGTAAGAAGCAAGGTAGTGTGATCCAAATCAAAGCTGCTTCAGACTGCGACTGTAAACTAGCAGATGGTATAAGTTATTACCAGTCCACAACCACACAACACCATTGTTTCACATCTTACCATTAGGACTAAATGTTGAACTGTTGCCAGTGTTCTGACGATCTATGCTGCCTTGCCGAAAAATGCTACCATAGCGCAAATCGATAGACTCGACTCTACTCGGCCCTGCTCCGTTTTCCATTGCAGATAGCACCAGAGATAGTACGTAGCTTGTCGTCATAGCGACGCCACACACAACTGCCATGACGTAATGTTCAATACGACACACACTAGCGATCCACACAGCTTTCTCTTTTTTAAGTTAAAACGTTTCAACATTCCTCAGACTGTAAAGACAGATAAGCGGTATGAAAACCTTCCAGAAACCTTGCAGCAGTCTGTGTGACGGCGGGAGCAGACGGCTCTGTGAGCGGGCGGCTGGCCAGCCTGACACGCTCCTCCCACGGGTTGGCACAGGCTTCCCCCGCAGCCACTTGCGGAGCTCCTCAGCTCCAAAAATATTCAAGCACATTTTTGTTCCGCCATCACTTCTCGTAAAACTGTCAATATTCAAAATCTACACAGCTGATTTCTCACCTCAGAACTTCTCAGAAGTGGATTTAGTGATGAAATTGCATTCGAAAACTGTAAAATATAAAACTTTCTGTTGCTGGCCTCTATCTGGCACACGCATCAATGATGCAGTGAAAGTGAATATTCTCTCTGACCAATCAGCAGTCTGCTGTGTTTTCACATTACATTTTAGTGTCCCTCAGCTCGCTTGAAACCTCAACGGAGGTGAGGTGATACGAAAAAAAATACCTGGAAGCAGGTACAGGTACAACATTTCTACAATGGAAACCCAAACAAAGGCGAGTTGAGCCAAAGGGCCTCCGCTCAGACTAGCTTGGTTTGAGGGCATGCCTGACCCCCCTAGCCGCTGGGCAAGCTTTATGACGCGTTTTCATTGTGATGTCACAAGTAAAGGAAGTGAATGGCTGGACTACAAATGAGCTGTTTTCAAGCGGTTCAGAGCAGAGCTTTCTGTGGGAGATGGGAACTCCCTTTCGACTGGGCTTTTTCACTTTGAAAAACCTGTTACATGCACAAAAAAGATATATAACTCAATAAAGGGGAGGGAAAAGCCAAAAAGCATAATACCACCTCTTTAATACACTTAGTAGAAGTACCATTCCTTGATATTTGTCATGATCCTGTCTGTGTGTCTTGTTTGGGAGTCTGAGTTTAGTTCCATGTCCTTAGTTCATGTTTTGGTAATCATTCCTGGTCCTTGTTTGTATTATTGTGGTTTGGTCTCTTCTGTACTCTGGGTTCTAGTTCTGTGTTCTCATTTAGGCTGGTTCTTTGTAACTGTGTGTGTGTGTGTGTGTGTGTGTTTCTGTCTTCTTGGTTATTCACTCTGCCCCATGTCTGCTTGTTCTCTCTGTTTCCCCCCTGCTGTCTCTCTGCCTCGTTAGCCCTGATCCCGCTCACCTGTGTTGCTCCTGCCCCGCTCGTTAGTCCCTGTGTATATGTATGCCTGCTGGTCTCTCCAGTCTTTGTTACGTCGGAAAATCCGCTCCGTCTGATACGGGTTACGAGCGGGTGCCTTCGTTCCCTGTCTGTATGGAGGAAATCTTGGTTCCTGTCCGAAGGTCCCGTGTTGGGAGCAATCTGTCGCCGAATTTCAACAGACGCCTCACTCACGGGATGGGGCGCGGTCATGGACAGCCGCTTCGCGAGAGGCTCCTAGGAGAAGCATCATTTCTCTTGGCACATAAATTGCCTGGAAATGTTGGCGGTTTTCAGAGCTCTGAGGAGTTTTCTGCCCGCCCTCCGCGGTCACCGCATCCTTGTCAGAACCGACAATACGGCAGTGGTGGCCTATTTGAATCACCAGGGGGGACTGCGCTCGCGCCCATTATGCAAACTGGCACATCAGATCCTCCTGTGGTCCCAGCAGAGACTGCCGATGTACATCCCTGGGACCCAGAATCAAAGAGCAGACCTGCTGTCAAGACAGGGGCTGAGGCCTGGGGAATGGAGACTCCACCCCGAGGTGGTGGAGTTATTATGCGAAGAGTTCGGCCCCATAGATGTGGACTTGTTTGTGTCCCAAGAGACGGCGCACTGTCCCCTGTGGTTCTCCCTCTCGCCCCCAGCCCCGCTAGGGCTGGATGCCATGGTGCAGACGTGGCTGAGGCTGCATCTGTATGCGTTTCCCCCAGTCGCTCTGCTCCCGGGGGTTCTGGAGCGGGTCCGCCAGGACGGCGTCAGACTACTACTAGTAGCCCCGTTTTGGCCGGCACGAGTGTGGTTCTCGGCCTTAATATCGCTCCTCGAGGGCCCGCCCTGGCAGGTCCCTCTGAGGAGAGACCTGCTGTCCCAGGCGGAGGGCCGGATCTTTCACCCGCACCCCGCCCTGTGGCAGCTATGGGTCTGGCCCCTGAGGGGGCACAGTTCCTAGAGGCGGGCCTGACGACAGGAGCAGTCGAGACACTGCTCAGCTCCAGAGCCCCGTCCACGAGAAGGATGTACGGCCTAAAGTGGAATGTGTTCACCATCTGGTGCAGAGAACTGGCGGTGGACCCAGTTACCTGCTCTGTAATTGTGATACTGGAGTTCCTCCAGCACCGTTTCTCCGCTGCCCTCTCCACGTCCACGCTCAAAGTGTATGTGGCTGCCATTGCAGCATTTCACGCCCCTCTGAGTGATGGGCCCTTGGGGAGGCTTCCACTGGTCATGCGCTTCCTCCGTGGAGCCCAGAGGATGAGACCCGTGATTCGTTCCAGGGTTCCCATCTGGGACCTGGCAGTGGTTCTCGAAGCGCTGGCTGAGGCCCCTGTAGCATCCAGTCAATGTTGAGAAGGCCAGAACTGATGGTTAAATGACTTTTATTGCTTTCCTTGTCATCAACCAACGTAAGAGCTGAGTAAAAACAAATAAACCATGCATTACCATCACATTTCGAACGTTACACAGCTCATTACATTAGTTTCAATACGATAGCATTACCAAATTGTACATTATACGATAAACAGTTCCAGTAGGCTAGCTCAAATATATTTCTCATTAACTCTACAAACCTTGTTCCCCAATTGACCGTAGCTAAACCTTGTAGTTTTAACTGTTTTTCCGTGAACCTTTTCAGACTTTTCTTTCGTCCTTTCCGCCGTTTGCCAGGTTCATTTACGTCACTTTACTTCCGGTTTCTTTGGTTATCAAAATAAAAGTCAGATACCGTAATAATAAAACCTTATAGCGTAGCTATGATCAAAATAGTGCTTAACTACTCTGTTGGCCTTTACACTCCCACCAAATTATTTGCTGTTACACACATAAAAACACTAATCATTTCTTCAAGTTACTTAACCAGAATACAGAAATAACCTTGTAAATGTGTTACAACTGTAACTTCAACCTTTCAATACACTTAAGCATTGTAAATTTACTTTTCACAATCTTCTAGTAGCAGTACTAACTTATGTATTGGGCGTTCTACTACAGACATTTTGTTCACACGTTGACCCCTTTTGGTAAGATTTCTGTCTGCAAAGCCTATTTTGACCTTTCTGACAAGACCATCTGTATCTTTTACAGTGTCCAAGATTCGTCCAAGTTTCCACTGTGATCGTGGTTGCATTTCATCCTTGTCCATTACTATGTCGCCTATTTGCATGTTTCTTTTAGGCTTGTGCCATCTTTGTCTGACCATTATGTTCTGCAAGTACTCCCCTTTCCATCTGCTGAACTTTCCACGAACTGTCCTGGGGGAGGCAGAGAATTTGAGGTTTTCATTGTGACAAGATGATTTGGAGTTAGCAGCTCCAAACTGTTTGGATCGTTGAGACTGTCTGTAGTAAGGGGTCAGCTGTTTACTATAGCAGTTGCTTCATACAAGAAGGTTCTGAGGGAAGAGTCGGTGAGTCGACCTGGTGTGAGAGCCAATGTTGCATTAAGAACGTTTCTCACAGTCCGTATCTATCGTTCCCATACTCCACCTGCATGACTAGCATGAGGTGTGTTTAGGACAAAATCACATTGTTTTTCCGCAAGGAAGGTTGTCAGTTTTTCAGTGTCAATTTCACCTTGTGCTGCACTCAGTTCGTTTCTGGCACCTACAAAATTGGTACCCTGATCGCATTTTATTTGTCTGGCAGAGCCTCTTAGAGTGATGAAGCATCTGAGTCCATTTATAAAAGTGTCTGTTGATAGGTCTTCTAACATTTCGTCATGAATTGCACGTGAATAAAAGCATGTAAAAAGGAGGCCATACCTTTTATACTCTTTCCTGGCTTGTTTGGTCAGAAACGGTCCAAAAACATGAAAGGCGGAGAGTGTTCAATTCTTTCTGTGGGTAAGTCTCTCATTTTTTGTCCTTCCACAGGTCTCCTTTGTTTCCGACAAAACACACACCGGCGAATGTAGGATGCAACCGTTTGACTCAACTTTGGGATCCAATAGCCATTGGATCGTATCTCATTCATTGTGAAGCCCTTTCCCTGATGATTGACCCTTTCGTGGCAGTGAGCAATTATCAGTTTTGTGATGTGATGTTCTCTGGGAATGATTGTTGGAAGTTTAAATGAGCTGGGAAGAGATGAGTGATGGAGCCTTCCTCCCACCTTAAGCACATTGTGCTTGTCCAAGAGAACATCCAAGTTGTACATTTTGTTGTTCTTTGGAAGTTGTTTGCCTTGTTTAATGTCTCTATTTTGTTTTGATATGCTTGTCTTTGTAAGTCTTTGATTATCACCATTTCTGTGTTTTGTCTTTCAGTTACAGTTGTGAGTGTCTTTGATTTGTCTTTGAGCAGGTATCGTCTGAGGCATGCGACTGCGCTGACTGCACGGGACCAGGATGAGAACTTTGTGAGACGGTCACTAAGGCTTGTATGTTCAACCGTTTCTGTGTTTAGTGTCTGTACCTTTCTTACCTCTGGGTCTCCTACTGTAAGTACAATGGTCTCTTTTGTTGGAAGCTGTATTTTCTTTTCCCACAGGAAGTGAGGGCCTGTGGACCAATTAGATGAAAGCAGTTCATTTACAAATGTGCCCCTGGATGCCATGTCTGCTGGGTTTTCGCTGGTAGGCACATAAAACCACTGTTGCGGTGAGGTACTATTGCAGATTTTCTGCACTCTATTAGCAACAAACGTGTGAAACCGTCTCGCATCGTTGTTTATGTATCCTAGAGTCTGTCCAGAAGAACTCCTCAACATTGTCATAGAGCAGTTCCTCTCTTAGCATGTTACTTACAGCGACTGATACGGCGGCTACGGTAAGCTCTAACCTTGGGATCGTGTTGACCTTTGTTGGAGAGACGCGTGCTTTGCCCATTATGAAGGTACAGTAGACATCTTCCCTTTTGTTTATGAGTCTGAGATAAGAACACTGTCCATATCCTGTGGTGCTTGCATCGGAAAAGTGGTGTATTTCTCTTTTTACCACTTCTCCAAAATCTGCAGGAACATAACATCTGCTGATTTGCACGTCTTTTAGATTGTGTAGATCTCCTTTCCAGCCCTCCCACCGTGGCTTAAGATGTTCAGGTAGAGGATCGTCCCAGTCTGTTCCTTGATGACACATTTCTTGAAGAATCCCCTTTCCTTTCAGCACATAGGGAGCAATGAAGCCAAGGGGGTCGTATATTGCTGCGACTGTGGACAAGATGCCAAGTCTGGTTGGTGTTGTTCCTTTAGTTTGATGTTGAATGTAAAGCAATCCTTCTCCACATTTCAATAAATCCCAAGTGCTCTTTCTGTCTGTGTTTCATTAAACGTCAAGTCCTTTGTTCTTGTATCTGTTGCATGCTCTGAAGCTGGAATGCTTTTTAAAACTTCAGAGTTGTTGGACACGAATTTGTGTAACCTTAGTCCACCCTTCGCACATAGTTCACGTGCTTCCTTTGCCTGTCATACAGCATCCTTTACTGTCTCTGCGCTGGTGACTCCGTCGTCTACATAGAAGTTTCTTGCTATGAACCGTGAGCCAACTGGATATGTAGAACTGTTCTCTTTGGCTAAATGTTTGAGTCCATAGTTCGCACAGCCGGGTGATGAAACAGTGCCAAAGAGGTGTACTGTCATCCTGTACGCTTGTGGTTGGCTGTTCATATCTCCGTCTTTCCACCATACAAAGCACAAGTAGTTTCGATCATTTTCTTTGAGTTGGAACTGTTGGAACATTTTTTCGATGTCGCACATGAGAGCTACTTGGTGCTGTCTGAAGCGCACAAGCACACCAGTTAAGTTGTTGATCATGTCAGGACCGTTCAGTAAATGCTCATTAAGACAGGTGCCCTTGTGTTTCGCAGAGCAGTTGAAGACCATGCGCAACCTCTCAGGTTTCTTTGGATGATAGATGCCGTGGTGCGGTATGTACCATGTCTCTCCGGGCGGTCCATTATCATCAATCTTTTCAGCATCACCTCTTTTGATGATGTCGCTCATGTATTTCATGTATTCCCTTTTGTATTTTTCATCTTTCAGGAATTTGCGTTTGAGCTGGTTTAGCCTGGTTTCAGCGAGTTGTCTGTTATCTGGCATTTGTGGTCTTTCTTTAAATGGTAATGGCATTTCAAAATGTCCATTTTCAGTTTGTGTTATGCCATGTTCAAGTTTCTGAAGGAATACTAAGTCCTCTTGCGACAGTCTTTTCATTCCCGTCAGTCTCTTTGAAATCTCTCTCTAAAGCATGTATTGCATCTGCTGGAGTGGAGGGAGGGATTTCTTTAACAGTGGTTCGGTGACAGAGACTGCTTGCCGAACCTGTTTCGATGCATGGTGTCGAGTTTCCAACTATGCTCCATCCCAAATCAGTGTGAATGGCATAGGGCTCATTTTCTTTGCCCAAGATTACTTGTTTGGGTGCGAGAGCTCTAGTACAAGTATAATCTATGAGGAGACTTACTTCACAATTGAGGAGTGGAGGGACCTCGTCTACGATCGGTAACAAGTGACTCCACTGTCTGGCTGTTTCACATGTAGGTATGTGTTCTCTGTTAGCAGGTATGTAATCCTTGGTGTATGCAGTGGGGAGCTTTATGACTGTGGGTCTGTGAGTTATAACCTCTCACTAAGAGATCAGACACCTTTCCACTGCTTACAACTGCATTTCTACCCATCATAGTGGTTAGTTTCAGCCTTACTGGACAAACATCTGCCTGCAGCTCATGTGTGACATCCTGATCAATGAATACAGTGTCGCTCTGTGTGTCTAATTACGCATAGACCAGTTTTTCCTTGAGTGGGTTAGTGGTAGTTGACAGCCACACGGGAACTATCATTGAGGTGCTCACTGACTGTTCAGATCTGGCAACATTAAGTGACATGGCTGTTGCTGTTTCAGGTGAGTTACCTTGAGCTGCATTGTTTGTGGTCACACGTGTTTCACTTTGCAGACCGTTCCTGTAATTTTCATCGTGAAGACATGTCGGGTGTCGCTTTGTGCAAGTCTCACAAGTGAGGCGGCGTTTGCAGTCCTTAGCACTGTGTCCTTGTTTTAGACAGCCATAACAAAGTCTATTGTCTTTCACATGCTTCTTTCTGTTTTCTAGAGACATTTTCAAGAGGTAAGGGCACTTGTGAAGTTGATGGGTGCCTTGGCACATTGTGCATGGAGGAGAGCCGTTAAGTGTTTTTGTTATTGTCCTTTTATCACTTTGTTCAGTTGTGTTTGTGTTAAATACACTTGCCTTGTTTCTTTTGATTTCCTTTGTGTTCCTTTTGTCGCTGTTTGTTTCAGTGCAGCGAAGTGCATAAATGGAGGTGACTGGGTTGCAGGCGACTTCAGCTTCTACTGAGAGGAAGGAGGCAAAGGCACTAAAGCTTGGAAACTCACCGCCCTCCATTAAAGTCTTTGTTACCTGCCTGTTCCATCTCGCGTTTATCCAGTCTGGTAGTTTGTGCAACAGTTTTTGGTTTTCTTCGCTGTCACTGAGTATTTGTAGTCCCTTTACATGAGGCATTGCAAGCATGCATGCATTTATGAAATCTGCAAATGCCCTTAGTCCATCAGCATCTCTAGATTGCACTTTAGGCCAGTTTGATAGCCTTTCTCTAAATGCCTTCTGAATCACGAATGGCTGGCCGTACCTTTGGTTTAGTTTGTCCCAGGCGTCCTTGTAAGCCTCCTCATCGTTTCTAAAGAAAGTCCCTTCAAGGCATTTTCGAGCTGGACCCGTTACATATCTTTTCAAATAGTACAACTTGTCTGCCGCTGAGATGCCCTTTTGTTCAATCAGTGATATGAACGTGGATTTCTATTCAATAAAGCTTATTGGTTCGCCACTAAACACTGTTGGTTCTGGCGTGGGAAGTCTGTTCAGTTTAATGCTGTCCTGCACTGCTTGAGCTAGTTGAGTGACACTAGGGGGAGTTGTTTGCACCGGAATGAATGAGAGTGCTGGTGTGGGCTGTTTGGGTGTGAAGTATGGGCTCACCTGTTCACCTTTAATTGACCGTACATCATCCACCTGTGATAACTCTCTGTCATATGCTTCAAACCTGGCTCGAGCTGCTTTCACATCCTTTTGTGCTTTCAAGCGTTCCAACTCTGATGTTTGAGCTGCCATTTGTTTCTTGTGCTCCTCCTCTAGAGCTTTTATCCTTTCCTGTTGTCTTTGTTCCTCTAGTACGATCTCATATTCAGCCTCTTTTGCAGCTAGCTCTGCTGCTGCGTCGGCTCGTTTTGTTGTGAGCTGTGAAGCTGAGGACCGTTGGCTGCGATTTGATGCTGCGGTTGAGCCGTATATGGACTGGGCATAGTCGTGTTTTAAAAGTTCACGTAAGCGAGTTCTTTCGCGCTCTGCATCAAAATCCTCATCAACACCACTTAATCTTTCCAGAATTATCCTTACGATGTCATGAGTTATTGCATCGCATGCATCAATCTTTCTCCTTATGTCAGATGATGGTGCCATTTGGTTTCTTATTTCTGAATATAACTTCAATACATCATCTCTCTTTCGCTCTATTATGTCTGCGAGTTCTGACATCTCCTTATCTGTGATATCTAACTTTAAACTTTCTCTTGTTTCGCGTACCTGTGTTTTCCATTGTTCATAAAGAGTTATTAGTCTTTTTTCCTTTTTTCTCCTTTCATCCTCTTGGAATGTTATCTTTTCCATTTGTACTTTAACTCTTTCAGAACGTCTTGGCAGCTCTGTCATGCTTTGAGCTTTGTCTTGAAGCTCTGTTAAGATTTGTTCTTTACATGTGATTGAATCTTTAATGTTTTGTCTATCTTCAATTTCATCTTTAAGTGCGTCTTTTAAATCTTGAATTTCTTGTTGTAAATTTGTGATCTGTTCATTTATGTCCATTTGACTTACTGAAGCAGCCTGTGATTCTTCCATTTTGAGCACCTTTCTTTGAACCCTTTTATTTTCTGACCAACTTCTGCCATCTGCTGGACGTCTAGGGTATTGCCGTTGAATATTGTAGCCCCGTTGTTCAGCGTGTGGCGGTGGTCAAGCTCTTACTGTAGCATCCAGTCAATGTTGAGAAAGCCAGAACTGATGGTTAAATGACTTTTATTGCTTTCCTTGTCATCAACCAACGTAAGAGCTGAGTAAAAACAAATAAACCATGCATTACCATCACATTTCAAACGTTACACAGCTCATTACATTAGTTTCAATACGATAGCATTACCAAATTGTACATTATACGATAAACAATTCCAGTAGGCTAGCTCAAATATATTTCTCATTAACTCTACAAACCTTGTTCCCCAATTGACCGTAGCTAAACCTTGTAGTTTTAACTGTTTTTCCGTGAACCTTTTCAGACTTTTCTTTCGTCCTTTCCGCCGTTTGCCAAGTTCATTTACGTCACTTTACTTCTGGTTTCTTTGGTTATCAAAATAAATGTCCGATACCGTAATAATAAAACCTTATAGCGTAGCTATGATCAAAATAGTGCTTAACTACTCTGTTGGCCTTTACAGCCCCCTTCGAACCCCTGGAGTCGGCGGAGGCCAAGCACCTGACCCTTAAGATGACCTTTCTCCTCGCTATCACCTCTCTGAGGAGGGTGGGGGATCTCCAGGCACTTTCGGTTTGCACCCTTGTCCAGGTTATGTCCCTAAGGTTCCGGCCAGAGTGGCAGGGTCCACAGTGCTGCAGGCGTTTCATCCCCACCTCATGTGACGGCGGAGGATGGGAGACTTCATGTGCTCTGCCCTGTCAGAGCACTGAGTATTTACACTCTGAGGTCTTCCCAGTGGAGGAAAGCAGACCAGTTGCTGGTGTGTTTCGGGTCCCCCAGGGCTGGGCTCCCCGCTTCTAAACACACCATCAGCAACTGGATCGTTCAGACTATTTCCCTGGCCTATCAGGTGCACGGTTTGCCTTCACCTATGGCCGTAAGGGCGCACTCTACTCGAGGCATGGCGGCTTCTAGGGCCTTCCTCGCAGGGGCGTCACTCCAGGATTTGTGTGACGCGGCTGGCTGGGCCACTGGCTGGGTATGTAACCCAAAGGTTACATACGTAACCCGAGACGTTCCCCCTCGAGGGAACTCAAACTGCGTCGGTCTGCCACACCTCACCCCGCCTGGAGTGCCTTGCTTCATAGAAAGGGCTAATGTGTCCTATGTGCCGGCGTGCTTATATACCCCTTCCGGTTACGCCGTCACACACTACCGTTCTAGTAACACCAAAAAGATTGGAGTAGTTTCATTCATAGTTCAGCCCTGCCACACCCAGAGGCGTTCCCATAGTGTCGTCACCGACGCAGTTCGAGTTCCCCTTCTCGGGGAACAAGGGTTACATACGTAACCCGAGACGTTTACTGCAAACACTGGAAGCGAAAAGACATTTCCTTTGGTCTTGTAAGTATCTGTGTCTTTGTTTGACATGTCTTTATTATTTATCTAAATTATTTGTTAACGTGTAGGAACCGTGACATTTCAGCAGGTAACAGTGTAGAGTAATGCACCTTGTGGTTAGCTTAACATGCTGCATGATGCACATGTAACTTAACATCACTCCATGATACCCACGGGTTTCCTCGTGCCCTTAAAATCTCTTACATTATATTATCTGAATTCAAAGGGGGTGAACATCAAACATGTACGTTACCTTTTTACCTTCATTAGAATGATAATTAGAAGTATACTGTATGTTTGTTGATTGTAGTCATGTCTTAACAAAACAGTGAACATGGTCACTTATAATGTTTACTTATATTCATATTCTTACATATTCAACAGTTATGGATCCCATTTACCCGAGAGACTGGCGCCAACCGAGAGACCCATCTGATGCTCTTACTGCATCAAGTAGCAGCTTAAATGAAGATCTAGATTTGGATGTAGCAACCAATTTATTTTCTCATTATTTATGTTTTTATTACACATGTTGTTAAAATTGTTTGTATTTTCATATAAACTGTTTTGTATTTATAATAATATTGTATCAATAATTCCTTTATATTTTCATCATGTTGTATTATCTTAAGTTGTCTATGCTGTAATCATTTTTCTTAATAAAATCTTTATATTTAATTTGTTAGGACGGTTACCATTTATGAGAACCTGTTATGTTTGAGTAAAAAAAACCTTTAGCCACTATTCTGTTGTCTATTAGACGTAGCTATGTAGTCATTCAAAAGCTGTGTGTTTAGTCTATTCTTGGGCTATGGTTAGACGTCTATTCACTTTTTACTGACAGCCCAAATTCAACCTTGTTTTAGCCTAGACCCATTTTCAATGTCTATTAGACGTCTATATGTAGTCGTTCAGTAGTGGTCTAATTGATGACTAGACTATTTTTGGGCAATGGTTAGACGTCTACCAAACTTTCACTGACGTCTGGGCTGTTTAGACGTCTATAGAATCGCTTGCTGGGTAGCGCTGTTGCCTCACAGCAACAAGGTTTGTTGCCTTGAAGCTACGGCCTAGGTTAACTCCGACTGTCGTTCATTATGAAAAGCGTTTGTTTAGTTTGCCGGTCTTCCCAGCCTTTCTCTGTGGAGTTTGCATGTTCTCCCCGTGTTTGCGTGGGTTCTCTCCGGGTGCTCCGGCTTCCTCCCACCGTCCAAAGACTAGGTTAATAGGTGACCCTAAATTGTGTGTGAGTGTGACTGGTTGTTTGTCTATGTGTGGCCCTGTGATGGATTGGCGCCCGCTGTCAGCTGGGATTGGCTCCAGCGACCCTGTACGCAGGATAAGCGGTTGACGATGGATGGATGTTTGTGTTGTTTTATTGTGCATTTTCTGTCTCCTCAAATTAAAGTGACCCCACGTTGGCTGTTCTACCTGTTGGTCTTTATATCTACATTGTGATACGTAGTCCCATTTAGAGCACTGGAAATCCAGATTTCTTAATCCTGAAAAGTTTCTGGATCAGGATGATCCAATCCAATGTTGCTTTGAAAAACCGGCACAAAAGTCAGATGGGTTTTGTGATCCTGGATAGCAAAACATTGGATTTTCACATCCGGATCATTCTGATAGAGATTAATTTATTTTTTAACATTTTGTAAGCTGTATCTAGCCTATATCGTTGGATTCAGAAATCTGTTTATTCATACTTCGGTATAAGCCTACCATAGCATAGATAGATATAATCATTGAACATATTCATTAACATATTTCAGTTTAGTAAATGGCATTTAGTAAATTCATATTTAAGCAGGCTAATTCACTGTTCCCGTTCAACACACCGGATTCTCATCACCTCAGCCATAGGTCCATCCTACTTTAATGCTCCACACTTTGTTAAATAGGCTACTAAAACTGCATGTGTAGCCTGCACCTCGTGGTTTAGATGAGCTAATGATAAAATGAAAACGACATTATGGTTATAAAATGGATATTACAACTCCATCTGCAAATACATTTTATGGGCTTAGTTAAAAGTGACCTTGAGGAATGGAATCATTTTTCCTCTTTAAAAGATCTATGCTATTTGTTGCAGATTAACAGGCAGCGTAGCCTACAGGTTCAATTTTCTATGGGCAAGTTTCACATTGTAGCCTACCTGAGTGAAAATATTTGGATCCTCCCTCGCTAGGCCACGCCTCCTTAACGCGCACCCATTCATTTTGGATCATTCACATTCAGTTCACGCACTCAGAGAGAGTGAAAAGGGTGCGAGAGTGGGGAGAGTGAAGAAAAAGAAACCCAAGAGAGAACTTCGGTGTGAAGAGAATTTATCGGCACAGCGCGATTGTTGGTAAGTCACTTTGCGAGATAGAGAAAAAGATACAGAGAGATTGTGCACCTCATCCTCTTGGACACACTGGTTTGGTTAACGGGTTTTGTCTCTTCGGTGCTATGGATTAAACGATTAATTAAGAAATCCTTGTGGACATGAACATTGCATTGCAAAAATCTAGATAAAATCACAAGAGAGATAAGGCACATAATACGTGAGATAAGTCTTGTGTTTTAAGTGATGTTTAAGTGATGGCTGAAAATAGTTTAGGATTAGTTTAGGAAAGGCATCAGAGCAGCACAATACTGTTTCCAAGAGGAGGTTGAGCCACTCTGACTGCATGAAGGTCATTAGGGGACCAACTGAGATATGACAGTGTTTTGTTTTGACAAAATTTATTTGTTATTAAATTAACATCAATCACTTAAGAAAATGTGATTGGATATTTTATCTTTCGTCCCTTTTTTAAATAATACTAAACCCACTAGATTTTTTTTGTCTAAATACAGTTTACTATGCCAGTGAAAGTGTATGAAATTATGTCCTTACACTTTGCCACAGGTGTTAGGTGTGCGTATGTATGAGGTTAGAAATGAGAACAGGGATGTCTTCCAGCTATATCAGCTATGTCAGTCTGGGACAAAAAAATGACATTGTTGGGAGGCACTCCACCATGAATTGTTTAATTGTTCTTTGATTGTAAAAGGGACATTTATATCACTTTCTTTTTTCATCTTCTCACTAGTTGTCAGTCTGTAGCTCAGACATATTACCGTTATTACTCAACATTCAGTTAAGGCTTAAAACTTCCTGGTAAATGCTCAGTTTGTGCAGTGAAACAAAGCATCTTGTGTTTCATGTCAATGACTTGAAAGGCTGTCTAACCTGTCCAAACATGCCCTTATTAGATGACAATCTCCTAATTAGTGTAAGGAAACTTGTTACTTAATGGTAGTGTGTCACTTTATTCTATACAGTGGAATAATTTGTGGTGACAGTTGTTTTATCTTAATTTGACCTGTTTGATCTTTTCTAAACTTATGCCTCAACCTTGAACTTGCTTATTACCCTGAAGGCTTTGACATTTGAACAAAATGAGAAATCCTTGTGAGATGGCAAAACGCCAAGTCAAATCAAGTCAAACAAGAAACAGTTGGTTTAATGGAGTCTTTTCACATAGAAAATGTTATTGCTTAATGTGTCTGCTCTGTGGGTGACACTTATGTGTGTAATTTCCCTCATAGTTTTTTGTTTTTTTAAGAGGGGACCGAAACCTGGCACAGCTGGAAAATTATTTGCCCCAACAGGTTTACTAAAATCTAGCTGTGACCCATTCTCGGCCTAGTGACTGTCAATGTGAAAATATCTATCTAAGGCCCCTTAAACCTCCACTCGTAGTGTTCTTCACTCTGTTAGTATGTAAACTGTTTTACTCTGTTAGTATGTAAACTGTTTCACTCACTTAGTATGTAAACTGTTTCACTCACTTAGTATGTAAACTGTTTCACTCTGTTAGGATGTAAACTGTTTGTTCTTTACTTGCATTTTATTTCCTCCTCCCCCTCTCTGTGCGTGGATGTGCCTGTCACTGTTTGTTCTGTAAAAGCTCCAATAGTGTGACTTCACTCTCAGGACAGTCTGTGCACTACTCTCAATACCCCATGGTGTTGGCCATTGTAAATCCAGCCAGTGGCTATACCCCCTTTGGACACTGGCTCTATTGAGGGGGTTATTGAGCAGGGATTGCCTTAATGCTCCAAGAAACTTTTTTTTTTTTCACCCCCTCGTCCCTCATTTGCTTTCTTTTTGCTGTCACACTAATCTTTTTTTCTTCCTGCACTCCACAGGTTTGGAGAGGTGAATGAGATCAGGCTACGCCTAGGTATCCGGGCTCCCTCCATCTTTCTTCGGGCTGTGTGTATCAGGTGTTGAGATTGCAGTGAACAGGACCTACACTGTGAATGAGGAGGAGAAGTGATGCCACAAGACGACAGCTGTTGCAGAATTTGCAGCAGGGGCTACTACAGCTGCCGCTGGAAGCACTTGAGTGAAAATAACAGAAAAGTGAGTATTTTTGCCACATTTGTGTGTCTATTTAACAAATATGACTATATTTTTATATGATCATTAGGGAGTTCAGATACGTAATTTATGTTCTAATTTTCTTCAGCACTGCTCTATACTGCACTGTAGTATGTGTGATAATTATGTAAAATAATCTGTTTCAAATTACTTAATCAATTTCAGTTTTCTGGTTCCTTGAACTTCCACTGAACATAACGTTTTACAAAGCCCTGTAATCAGGGATTGAAATTCCACCAGACTGAATTCAGAAATGTAAAATATTGTCAATGAACTGTTGTGCTATGCGAATCCTGTGCTTTATATGCATTTTTAATGAAAGTAGATAACTTTGTTTAGAGAGAGTTTTTTAGAAGAGGAAACCTTTTTGTTAGTGAAGCGATCAATAAATGCTGGTTATGCATTTGTGTGCCAAGAAAAATAAATAAACTCACAGGCCCTAACAGGCTTGTTATGGACTTATCTGGAACCGGTTTATAAGTGGGTGGGGGTAGCCATTTATAATTTTGGAGGGTGAAGGTGATGTTGATGGTGAAATAACATGAAGGGCCTGTTTGTGGTAAGTTGTCACAGCACAGTGCATGGGCGCAAACCAGCTATGAAAAAATGTTGGAATTGTTCCATTCCCTTTCAGATCAAATTGCCTTTGGAATCCATACACACATACTTCCACTTACACACACGCAGCATACCAAATATCTTGGTTATTATTAAACCTAAAGACATAAAAGCTTTGAAGTATAACATTTCACGTGTTCTTTTTCATTTTAGTGTGCATGCTGTTGGTTCTCGGTTGTCACCGTGGTCTCCCTGCTTTCCCTGTGCTGGATATACATTTGTCTTGTTACTTTTAATGACCAAGACGACGTTAACTGGTGAGTGAACATGCACAGACACGCGGTCCACATTGAATCTAACACAAAAGCCCAGAATCCTCTCTTTTCTTTCATTATTGGTGACCTTTATTTGGCTCACCCTGTGCTGGTCTCTATTGTTCTATTATCAGGCACAGCTTCACAAAACTGAAATGGTGGGTGAACTGGTTCATGGTGCTGATCATCATTTCTGCAGTGTTAACCAGCTACTGCGTTCTGCTGCTGGTGAGATTATAGTGTTTGTACTATAGTGCGGAAATTTAGCAGTAATGATGGGGTGACTACTGGAGTAACTGCTGGCATGAGAGTGGATCTTTTGAATTCTAGCTAAATGAAAGCATATACAGTATAAATAGCTTAAGTTAGCCTTATACCATGGAATCGAACATCATCACAGGTTCAAAAAATATTAGGCATGTTTGCAACTTCATCTTCTATAATTTACCACTATTTATTGCAGCTCTTTGCACTGTTCCAAGTTGCCTTAGGAGAATCACTCGACTTACATTGGCTACACAAGGTATCCTAAACATTTAACTGTCCAGATTTGTTCCAAATATGCAGTATCTATTGAGGTTGCTAAAACTGTTAAATGTTATATTTGCTTTTACTCTACACAGATCTTCTTATTTTTGGTGTGACATTAATCGCTTGTGGGGTCGCAGGAATTAGTTGCATGTGGGAGAAGGAATGGCCAACTGTTCTCCTCTCACTCCAGGTAAAATTTACAGGTTATAGTTTTTTTTTTCACATGGCAGTGAGGCATTTAGATGGCATTACAGTTGTCTGTGTACATCATGTGATTTGATGTGCGTGTTGACCTCTTGGCAGGCCACAGCTCCTTTCTTGCAGTTTGGTGCTGTCGGTGCATTGACCCTGCTGAGTCCTTTCATCTTGCGGGGCTTCCACACGGCCATGGAAAAATGTAGGTCTCCGACGTCATTTAAGAGCACACTTTGGCATGAGTTACAAGCAAGTGCAGCACTGTATACAGACACAACATTTTTGTAGAAGGAAAAAGTGAATAAGATCTGAATAATTGAATACATAGACACAGAGACACAGTACGTATAAATAAAATTTAAAATGGCATTACAGCTGGCATCACCAGTTAGAATCTAGTGTTATGCTTAAAATTTAATGCGATAATGTACCGTTGTTATTCACAAAATACAAACAGGACATGGACTTCCACTGGAGTCCAGTAATGGTCATCATGTGCTGTGGTCTAAATACTTTGTCCTTACCATTTAATAAGGAACAGATTAACAACTGGGATGTCAGTAAATGCAACTTTGTACTTTGAAGAAGAAACCTGCAAGGTTGTGGCATCAGTAGACCTGGACTCACGTAAATTAAACGCCGTAAATTGTAGAACACTAGAGTTTGTGTCCTCTATGCAAATGTTCATGTGATCTCGACCACGTATATTTTGTCATGAAACCTGGCAAGTAAAACATGTATTTTACTAAATAGCTATTGCTTTATCATGTCCTGTAATTCACATGTTGCATAAAACTAAATGCAGAAATATGAATGTGGCATAATGGAAAAGGCATAAGAAAGGATGCAATGGTTTTGAAAGCACAAATTATATTTATGATACTCCCATTAGACAAATACTCATTATTCTCATACTTCTGCACAGGTGTAATAGCTAGAGGATTATCTTATTTTTTTACTTTTGTTCTCACTAGGGTCCAAGTTCCTGATGGCAGTGGTATTTGTAGCTATGTCGGCAGCCATCTTCGTGTGTCCCCTGTTCATCAGTTCTCCTTGTCTGATAAAGCGTACTGAATTACCTGAAAAGCCAAAGCTCATTGGCCACCGAGGCGCACCGATGGTGAGCATCCTGTTTGCTTGACAACACCCC
>NW_024042051.1:0-23846 GCF_014851395.1 Micropterus salmoides | reverse complement strand
AGTTACGACAACTTCCGTGTCATGGCGAAGAGCTGATCTTTGACGCCACGCCACGGACACGCCCATTGACGAAAACTTGCAAATAGCACAACTTTTCATCTTCAATGCCTTTAGAAGGCACAGCAGAAATTTGAGGTCGGTCGGACTAAATCCCTAGGAGGAGTTCGTTAAAGTACGAAGTGTGTAAATCATCCAAAATTTGACGTAAAATTCAAAATGGCCGACTTCCTGTTGGGTTTAGGCTATGGCTCCAAGAGACTTTTTTGTGCGTCTGGACAAGATACACGTACCACAGAAAATTCGTGCACGTAGGTGAAACGTGCGGCGGGGGCTGCTTCGTTAAAGGTCACTTTCTGTTGCCAGCAGGTGGCGCTATGACTGTGGGTGAATGTCGGCATGTACATGTGTTCAGGGCGGGACTCTCATCCTACATGTACAGTTTGGTCCAGATGTGAGCATGTACACTGAAGTTACAACAACTTCCTGTTTCATAGCGAATCATCGACGCCACGGACACGCCCATTGACGAAAACGCGCAAATAGCACAACTTTTCATCGTCAATGCCTTTAGAAGGCACAGCAGAAATTTGACGTCGATCCGACTAAATCCCTAGGAGGAGTTCGTTAAAGTACGAAGTGTGTAAATCATCCAAAAATGGCCGTAAAATTCAAAATGGCCGACTTCCTGTTGACTTTAGGCTATGGGTTCTTGAGGCTTTTTTGTGCGTCTTGATATGATACATGTCCCCAGAAAATTTCGTACATGTAGTTTGAACGTGAACGAGGGGCTAATTTTTCCAATTTTCTAGGTGGCGCTAGCGAGTCATTTTGCAACGCCCATGTGCGAAACTTGTAGAATACGAAATTTTTCACCGGTTCTGACATGTTTGCAAATTTTGGTGAGTTTTCGAGAATGTTTAGGCCATGTCAGTTGAGCCTACTTTGCAGAAAAAAAAAAAAAAAAAAATTAAAGCTGCAAGCAGCGTTGGGCGGGCCCTCGCACTTGTAAGCGCGTCCGCGTGTGAGCCGGCCGAGTTGCATATTCTGGAGCTCTGCCGGTGCGGCTGTGAATTTCCTACGCGGTTATGTCGCCGCATGAAGGTGCTATATGTCACTTCCTGTGTCCCCTATGTGGAGCTACATAGCACTTGCCGCTATGAATATAAATCGGTATTGACGTGTAGATGTCTGGGGGTCAGAGAGTTATCAAGCACGCAAAGTTTGTTTCAGATGTGAGCATGTACACTGAACAATAATGTACCCAAACAATAAAATAAATTCCTTTTATATTTCCCTGCCTTGTTGTTTATGTGTACATACAGAGGAAGAATGTGAGAACAGCACACATTTCATCGTTACTGTGTTTCTGCTCCAGCCTGCCTAAAAGAAAAGCGTTTTTGGGATTAAATGGACTTTTTTAGCTGCTGCAGTGCAGGATGAACTCAGAATAGACCCATTTCTCACCTTTTTATTCTAAACCGTGCAATGAAGAAGAAGAAATGCATAATAAATTCTGGGACAAAATCTGTCCACAAATACTGTACAGCATGTAGTCTGATGAACAAGACTTGTGTTATAGCTGACTTGGGCAGTGAAATGTTTAATTTTTTTAATTCATGTGGTCATAGTTGTCCACAACTCAAATCAGAATATAAGAAGAAATGTTTTATACCACCTCAAGAAGGCTTCCTATCAGAAAGGTAGGAAGGTATTTCAAATGTACAACTGCAGTACTTAAATCTAAGTAAAGTAATTTCCCTGACATTACTGTGTTACGCATGTAACAGGTTTTATACTTCCTGTGAGTATAATCCAATCAATCTTATTTTCATACTGTATATCCGTTGTGTAATTTGATAAATTGTGTTGTATGTGGTGCTCGCATCGGGTACTACTGAGACTTCATTGCCCTCTTCAGAGAAGACTCTGACTGCAACATGCGTCTTTGTAAAGAGAGAAACAGACAGAAAAAGTCTCTAACTCTGCCTGTCAGCTCGCTCTGCTCCGTTAAAACTGAATTTACCATACAGAATTGAATACGAGTGCACTCCAGATTTAGCTGCAGCCAGCTGACCGTGTGCTTCTCCCTATACCGCAGTTCTGTGTCCATGCATGCAGCAAACTGAAAGCACTGTCTGTCGGAGCGTCTACGTGAAAAGAGAAGGAAGACATTGCTGGTAGTATTGTCTTCAGAGTTGTTAAACACCTCAGCGCACTGAAGGAAGCCATCTGACTGTGTGAGGGGCAAGATCGTTGATGTCTGCAGGTAGAGTAGGAGCTCTCCTGTCTGACTGGTCCACCAATAGCAGAGAAGATGACCCCTTGAGACACAGCCCCTCCTCATTTGCATAATGAGACAGAAATTTAAAAAGGACAGGCAGAAATAAATACCATGGGTGAAAATAAATAAGGTAGAAAAATACAAAGGAAGAATAAAACAGACAAAAATATTAAAACACACACATAAATAAATACATTAAAAAAATTAGTAATAAATAAAGTTGAATAAACAAATAAGGTAATTATAACAAAGGTGAATAGTAAAGGCACTAATTAAATATATACATTTATGTCTCCTTGTATAATTTAATTACTACCTACATTTATTTATTTACTTTATTTTTTTGTGTATTTAATTGGATGCTTATTTATTTATTGAGCATTTATTTATTTCTGTATTTATTTCTGACTGTGTCAGGATCGGTCCTCCATAGTGGGGTGGGAGAGTTATCAAGCACGTAAAGTTTGGTTCAGATGTGAGCATGTACACTGAAGTTACAACAACTTCCTGTGTCATGGCGAAGACTTGATCTCTGACGCCACGCCACGGACACACCCATTGACGAAAACTCGCAAATAGCACAACTTTTCATCTTCAATGCCTTTAGAAGGCACAGCACAAATTTGAAGTCGGTCGGACTAAATCCCTAGGAGGAGTTCGTTAGAGTACGAAGTGTGTAAATCATCCAAAATTTGACGTAAAATTCAAAATGGCCGACTTCCTGTTGATTTTAGGGCATCGCTCCAAGAGGCTTTTTTGTGCGTCTGGACAAGATACACGTACCACAGAAAATTCGTGCACGTAGGTGAAACGTGCGGCGGGGGCTGCTTCGTTAAAAGTCACTTCCTGTTGCCAGCAGGTGGCGCTATGACTGTCTGTGAATGTCAGCATGTACATGTGTTCAGGGCGGGACTCTCATCCTACATGTACAGTTTGGTCCAGATGTGAGCATGTACACTGAAGTTACGACAACTTCCGTGTCATGGCGAAGAGTTGATCTTTGACGCCACGCCACGGACACGCCCATTGACGAAAACTTGCAAATAGCACAACTTTTCATCTTCAATGCCTTTAGAAGGCACAGCAAACATTTGAGGTCGGTCGGACTAAATCCCTAGGAGGAGTTCGTTAAAGTACGAAGTGTGTAAATCATCCAAAATTTGACGTAAAATTCAAAATGGCCGACTTCCTGTTGGGTTTAGGCTATGGCTCCAAGAGACTTTTTTGTGCGTCTGGACAAGATACACGAACCACAGAAAATTTGTGCACGTAGGTGAAACGTGCGGCGGGGGCTGCTTCGTTAAAGGTCACTTTCTATTGCCAGCAGGTGGCGCTATGACTGTGGGTGAATGTCGGCATGTACATGTGTTCAGGGCGGGACTCTCATCCTAGATGTACAGTTTGGTCCAGATGTGAGCATGTACACTGAAGTTACAACAACTTCCGTTAAAGTACGAAGTGTGTAAATCATCCCAAAATGGCCGTAAAATTCAAAATGGCCGACTTCCTGTTGACTTTAGGCTATGGGTTCTTGAGGCTTTTTTGTGCGTCTTGATATGATACATGTCCCCAGAAAATTTCGTACATGTAGGTTGAACGTGAACGAGGGGCTAATTTTTTCCAATTTTCTAGGTGGCGCTAGCGAGTCATTTTGCAACGCCCATGTGCGAAACTTGTAGAATACGAAATTTTTCACCGGTTCTGACATGTTTGCAAATTTTGGTGAGTTTTCGAGAATGTTTAGGCCATGTCAGTTGAGCCTACTTTGCAGAAAAAAAAAAAAAAATAAATAAATAATCCGAGCAAATTCAATAGGGACCTCACACGGTCGTGCTCGGGCCCTAAAAAAAAAAAAATATATAATCCGAGCAAATTCAATAGGGACCTCGCACGGTCGTGCTCGGGCCCTAAATATATATAATCCGAGCAAATTCAATAGGGACCTCACACGGTCGTGCTCGGGCCCTAATAATCCGAGCAAATTCAATAGGGACCTCGCACGGTCGTGCTCGGGCCCTAAATATACCAATTGCCGAAAGTGAATTGTGTGTGTGTGTGTGTGTGTGTGTGTGTGTGTGTGTTTGCATGCCTGTGTGCACAAGCCTGTCATGGAATGTAGTTAGTGAGAGTGGGATGCTGCAACAGTGCCACACCCGGTGACGGGCAAGTAATAACCCAAACAGCCAGGGCACCTTACAATCTCCACAGAGCATGAAGGACCCGAGACCCCATGCCCCGGGGATAGCCATGCCCTGTCTTAAGGGAGAACGACAGAAAGCCACGCTGGGGAGCCCCCGCAGCCAGGGTGCAAGACCACGGGAGAACCAGGTGGAATAGCCCCCAGCCAGCCAGAGCGCAAACCCAAGGCCTGCCGAGTCCCCGGATGAGGGCCCAGCCCCTCCAGACATTTACCTGTCCTTGACAGCACTGGCCAGCATGCCTTCATCCCGGGAGAGTCTGCAGGGGACAGCGGTGGGAAAACCACCCCCGCCGAAGAGGGCCCCAGCGAGGAGAGGGGACCACAGCTTGACCGCGCTTGACTTCCTGACTGACTGGTCCCAGCATTTACCCTCCCAGCCCTAGGGCAGACCCAGGGGAGCCCAGTCCCCCCAGGGCGCAGATCCACCCAGACCTAGAGACCCACAGCACCAAACCACAGGCCCCCACACACCCCAAAGGCAGCTTAGTAGAGCCCCGACCTGAACACCTCAAGAAATGCGCAGAACTGACACAAGCTTGTCTACATCAACCCGCAGTGTGGGCCTCTCTTTTTTGATCCTCACCTTGTCTATATTCAATGGTGAGACATGGCCATCGGCTCCTATAATGCCTGTTCTTCAGAACTGAGAACCACAGGTCCAGTGAGGCCTACAACTTAGAGAGCTGTGTCCATAGTCATAGAATCTGGAGTTACAATACGTAACTAACATTCTACTTCGTATAGGCTTCACCTTCTAAGGCTTTCACTATTGAGTTGGAGGCAAAGCAAGATGAATCAACGCCTCACTGGGCCCATAAAGTACCACCAAGCACAGACCACCTGCCCAGAGTCAACATAATAAGCCACCCAGTCCTTCGCGGCATCCGTGGTGGCGTACGCGCAGCCACCAATGGCGCGACATGGGAGAGGCAAACCGACGCATGCGTAACAGGCCGGGGACGGGATGTGCAGATGCAGACAAAGGTTATGCAACCATTCCAACTGTGCATAGAGCAGGGCCAGCATGAGCAGTGGACCCTCCCCCCACCGTCCGATTGTGAGAAGGTACACCACATCACTCAGACAGAACATTCAGTACTGACTGAGTAAACGGGAGACATCCTGCAGGTAGATATGGACGAACGAGCCTGGGAAGACCAGCAGGCTGCCATGCATTTGTCATCCACCATCATTCCACCGTGCAACGCCATAGAGGAAGAGACAACTCTAGTGGAATGCGCCCTGATGCCATCCGGGGGGGGGAACACTGGCTTGCACAGCTAATGAGACAGACGTTCGGCTGACAGTGGGAGTCCCTTGGACTGCTCCCTGTAGTGCACAAACAGGTGGTGCCAGCCAAGCCAGCCGACCGCGCATGCTACGTAGCAGGACAGTGCACACACAGAGCAATCACTCTCTGCCTAAAAGAGATGGTGATGCTCTTAGGCATAAAAGCAGGATTGGGGCGCAAGACAGCCGAACTGCAGTCACACTGGGTACTGAGACATGAAGGGGCCACAGAGAGAGCAGCCAGATCACTGACCCTGTTGTCCGATGTCAGAGCCAAGATCAAGGCAACTTTGGCTGAAAGGAACTTCAGGACCGTGGTTTCCAAAGGCTCTGGTCAAGGAGTGTAAAACCAGTACCAAATCACACTGTGGAGCAGCAGGCCGTGACACAGGCCTGTACCGCTGCACCCCCTTCAGGAAACACTTCACCGTCCTGTCACCAAAACCGCCAGGACAGGATGAGATGGCAGCAGAGTAGATCTTAACCGTACTGAACGCCAGACCTCTGTCCATCAGCAGCTGGAAGAACGAAAGCACACCAGGCAGAGGACAGGCCACTGGGTCCACAGCCGACCCAACAGCAGTCTCTGACTGCAGGATCTCCCACTGCAACGGCTCCAGAGCCGTCTTGACACACAAGTTTGCGGAGCCAGTGAGGAACCGGACAGTAGTAGTTTGTACTGGTACTGGGCGCTCCAGAAGGAGAACCGCAGGAACTTTGTTCCTATGACCGGAACATCAAAGCATGTGTCCTTCAAGTTGATGAAGGTAAGCCAGTCCCCCTGGCACACACACTACAACACCTGTTTCACCGTCAACATGCAAAAAGGTCTTTCCATAATCGCCCTGTTGAACAATGACAGATCTAGGATGGGCCACATTCCCCTCTTTTTTTTTTCTGACCAGGAAGTAACGGTTGTAGAACCCCTGATTCTCATGCCCCAGAGGAACCCTGGAGATAGTTTGCTTCTCCAGGAGGCCCTTCTCAATCCCGGCTCCCCCAGGCTGCAAGTCGAAGTGTCCTTGGGCAAGATACTGAACCCTGAATTGCCCCTGGTAGCTGTTCCGCCAGTGTATGAGTGTGTGTGAATGTTAGTTTCTGTTTGAGCACTTAGGCTCAGTGTATAAATGTGTGTGAATGGTGAATGCAGTGTAAAAGCGCTTAGAGTGGTCGAAAAGACTAGAAAGGCGCTATACAAGTATGGAGCATGGAAGTCCAGGAAGTTTCGCCGAACTGCAGCCTGTGCCCTCAGCAGATCAGGATGTTCATCCATCTGTCCATTGAGCAAGACACGAGCCACTCCAACACTGTCGCAGGTGGGGGGGTGAATCCCATGGGGGCTCTCCTCGAAAGGGCTGGAAATCCCGCCACAGGCACATATGGCAAGCAGCAACATCAAACTGGGCGATGTGGGCGTCGACACGCACCATCATGCAAGAGGGAGTGCCTCCCTGCGTGGCAAGCATGTGTGCGTCAATCCAACGGGAAGGCACAGCCACCGGAGAGGATGAGACAATACCTATCACACTGGGGCCATCTACTCGCCAGCGTCCCCCCAAGCGGCAGAGTGCGGGCCACATCGTGAGAGACCTTTACACACTGTCAGAGGGGATTAGGGTTCCCTCCCACGTGTGGCTGAGGGGTCCACACAAGGTAGCGTAGCCGTTCTCATGGGCCCATAGCTACACCGCTCCCCCGGTGGGGGGGAGGGGCATACAGCGTCAGAAACAAAGCAACCACCAGTTGACAACCATGGACAACCCAAATTTGTATGTGTGTGTGTATGTGTGTGTCCACAATACTGATAACAGTGCCACACTTGCGGCAGGCAGGTAAGAATCCAAGCAGCCAGGGCACCCCGCAACGCCGCAGTGGGGAGTCCCAGCAGCTAAGGAGTGAGACCACGGTAGAACCAGGAGCAATAGCCCCTGTCCCAGCCTGGATAAGACCCATTCTAATCATCCTTTGTCTGTATAGTGTGTTCTATGGAGAGTTTTATATTGTATTCTAAAAGTATTTAAACACCATCACAGCTGTTACTCAGGCTTTCTTCGTCTTCTACCACACACACACACACACGCTACGCCCACACATGCATACTGATGCCCCCTTTCTTAAGGGTTGGGGTTATAATTTTGGATTTATTCATGCACTTTTTTTCATTTTGATATTTATATCATAATAGGAAGCAAATTAACTTATTGGGAGAAAACAAATCAACACCAATATTTACCTCGTGCTCATATACCTCTTGCAAAAGTTTATTTATTACATTATACCCTTTTTGCAGTCTTTCATTAAATACATACATTACATTTATTCATTTAGCTGACGCTTTTATCCAAAGCGTCTTACAATTTCCATATACTGTATGTCAGAGGACGCACACCTCTGGAGCAACTAAGGGTTAAGTGTCTTGCTCAGGGACACATTGGTGTCTCACAGTGGATTCGAACAGGGGTCTCTCACACCACAGGCATGTATCTTATTCACTGCGCCATCACCACACAAATAGCTTTTTAACCACAGTTATAACAATACAATGTATTTGTTTTTAACACATCACGTGCTTTTTGCTCAACATCATTTCCATCGCAATGTATAGTAGTTTTCAACCTTGTTACACTCTGGACAATCCACATCCACTGAACACCATATCTACAGTTTTCACTGGAACTAAATAGTACCGAAGAAACATTCCCCATGAAAAAACTGTCTACAGTGTGGTCTGTGGAAACAAATTTATGCCTGGCTGAGTGCTAACTTTAGAGATTAAGTCAGATCTTCTGGTGAGGGGCGTAGTAGTGGGGAACAGGAATGCGTCAGTTGGCACTCCTCTGGCTGCTGTTGGAGGTGTGGAGGACAGTGGAACAGACCTGCATCCAGGTGTGGCAACAGTGACAAATGAAGCCAGGTGATGGTGGTACCCAGGAAGCTGCATTCCGGGAATGAGAGGTGAATTGGGACCCCTGGTGAACATCTCTGGGGAGGTAATGCATGCAAAAAGATGGTTCAGCATGAGTTCAGTGGTTTCTTTGGCAAAGGGTGATTTGGGCAGGGCAATGTAAAGGATATTCAGAAAATTGGTCAACAATAGCAAGAATTATTATTTTGGGGGGCTTTAATGCATGTGCTCTAGCAGGTGAGTTAACTTGGTAACAACAATCAACAATACTAAGAATGACTGTGTTTGGTGTAGTTTTGAGTTTTTCTGTTTTATTTTGAAAGTGTTCTTCCTAGTGTGTGTTGTTAGCTTTGTTTCCTGTCTTTGTGTTCCTTGGTTTATTGTTTGCACCTGCTCTAATGTGCCTGTACCTGTGTTCCATCATCCTGCCCTCCCTGTATTTTATAGTCTGTGTGGCTTTGCTTGTCAGTTTGTCTCACTGCGTTTCATGGCAAACGTCTCCTTCAGTTTCCTGTGTTTTCCTGCCAGATGCTTATGTGGATTTGTTGTGGATCTATGCTTTCGTTTGGATTATTATTACCACCATCTGGACTGTTCCTAATCCTAGATGTAAGTTTTTGTTCACATTGTCTTAAATAAATACAAAGAACTAGATTTCCTCAGCTTTTGGGTCAACATTGTGGGTCCAAATCCCTGTTTCCTGGGTTTGCACTAAGACAGATATCGTTAGTACAAACTGACCAAATATGGACCCAGTGGACATTGAGTTATCATCAGAGGATCTTAGAGAGTGGTCCTCTATTCTCCAGAGGCTACACACCACCATCCAGAATTCCAAGGACATAGGCAGACCGTTTGTTTATAATCTATTGGAAAAGACAATCCGTTCTAAATCCAGGCAGTTGAACTTTCCACCAATAGTTGAGCAGTTAGCTGGGATTCTACAACAGAAGAAAGACTTGCAGCACATTCAGATTTACCAGGGCACTCTGAGGCTAGCATCCTGACCACTAACTATCTGCCATCACCTCAGTCTGCAAGTCTCCAACCTGCTTACAACCAGTCAGCTAGTATCACGGCTGCTAGCTACATGTCTGCATCTTGGCCTGTTAGAAACCAGCTAGCTAACATCAGCAAACCTGGCTCCCGGCCAGTTTGTCACCAGTTAGCTAGCATCCCTACTGCTAGCCACCTACCTGCTTCTAGGCTTGCTAGCCATCAGCTAGCTAGCAACCCCAGCCTTCACTTTGACCTGCTGGTAACAAGTCTGCACCTCAGTCGATTAGGTAGGGAGCCTACAACTTTCCAGAGGCAATCTCCAGGCTTGATAACCTTCAGCTAGCTCCTGAGTTGGTTGAAGACTCATGGACATCCAACTCTCTGGCTTTCGTTTTGTTGGATCTTGCCTTGGAGCCCAGCACCAAGACAGCTAGCCACCGGCCAAATAGCAACTAGCCTGCAAGCTACAAGCTAGCTAGCATCCACCTGCCTGATTCCCGGCCTGCTAGAGCATCGGCTGCTAGCTTCCTGTCTGCTTCTCTGCCTGCCTGTCAACCTGCCTGTCCTCCCACCTATCCCCCCAAGACAGGGGAGCCACAACAAGGTAGAAACTCTGGGACATTTATCTCTGTTTACCTTCTGGTCTAACTGTGTTACGAAATGAGAGATGGCATTGTCAACTAGTTACCAGCTAGACCCACCTTCAGTAACGCCTCCCAGATGGAGACGTGGATGTCAAGCCATTGTGCCTTTCTGCAGTCCTACTCCATTGAGTCAACTCCTGTTTCCTGTGTCCAGTCTGCAACCCAGCCGACTCCTGTTTCCTGTGTCCAGACAGCAGTCTGGTCAATTCCTGTTTCTAATTGGTGGGCCTCTCTACTTTAACCACTTTCTAATCGGTGGGCCCCTCTACTTTAACCACTTCCTTTCTCTTTCTACTGCTCTCTCCTTCACCACCATTATCGGCAAATTAACAGGAGCAGCAGTGAGGTGAAGAAATTTGCTGCCTAATTATAAGGTCAGACAAAATGTGTAAGAAGGAGCTGGAATTTAACACAGACCTAATATCGTGACAGCCCATCATCCTGCTCTCCTCAGACAGAGGCAACTCACACTGAAGGGAGCAGAAGGGAGAGAGAGCCTCAAAACATACCAACCACTCAGCAGCTCATGTGCCTACGCAGTAGGCAGGCAACTTCTGTTCAACATGTAAGATAACATGAGTAGCTGGGTGAAAAGAGAGCTAAAGTACATCTAATGTTTAAACTCAAACTGGGTCTTGGTGACATTAATGGGGTAATAACGTCAATAATGTCAGTGTTGTCACAATATTATAGGCTACTACCAGAAATGAACATGCTAATTGATAATTAGCATATTATAATGCTGGAATTCATCCTACTATATAAGTTTAATGCTGTTACCTGGAAACCCTGGTAGTTTCTGTGTAATAACTGAATCAGGGCTGCAATACGCTAAACTACTTGTTTTCTACTTAATTTCATGTTAATTTTTGTACAAAGTGGCATGACATACATGCATTTTATGAACTCTACCTAACATTACTGTTCACTTTTGTTAGCTGTACAGATTGTTAAAAGCATTTATTGTTCGTGTTTGTATAGTGTTTTTGATCATTTTGATAATCACCTCAGAGTCTTAAGCCTAGTTCACTACGCAATTTGCCAGTCACCAAGCTCAGACCATCGGGCTGTGATCGGGGGTAATGCTCCATACTTGTATAGCGCCTCAAAGCGTTTTTATACTGCATTCACCATTCACACACATTTATACACTGAGCCTAAGTGCTCAAACAGAAACTTAACTTTCACACACACTCATACACTGGCAGAACAGCCACCAGGGGCAATTCAGGGTTCAGTATCTTGCCCAAGGACACTTCGACTTGCAGCCTGGGGGAGCCGGGATTGAGCCGCTGACCTTCCGATTAACGGCCAATCCGCTCTACCTCCTAAGCCACAGCCGCCCAAATCAGTAGTCGTTTTGCGCTCACCACTAGCACATCACAGACACCAGTCAGATACGTAGCATGCAAAATATCTGGGGGAGTCGGCCGACTCAACATCTACATCCAGCCAATAGGAGCAGGCAGCTGGCAGAGCAGGCAGCTACTTTTTCACTACAAAACTCACATAATGTTAGCTATATCGTTACCTTCAAGGCATGTCTATCAAGTCAATTTACATACCACAGCGACGCACACACACACACACCAACACACACCGGTGCGGAGCATAAAGGACTGTCCACAACTAACCACTGAGCTATAGTAACGTTATAACTAAATTTCCACAGAAAGCAACATGAAAAACAGCTGCAGGCGTCCGACACCCTACGCTCATTAGTCAATGAACTTCAAATGAGGCTAAACGTTCACAGTTTCTTTCGACTGTCCCTCAGGATTACAACATTAAAGCCCATGGCGATCTGTCGTTGAACCATAACTGAGCTCGTTACGGTTGTGGAACTTCTGAAGCACTAATTTATAAATTTAACACGCCCTGAAGTCCCACTGTCAAATCGTCAAGTTCTCTCTCGCAGACATTTTGAGCCCTTTATATACCCTTTTCGTAAGTCCGCATTTCTGCAGACTTTGGCTGAGGGAATTGCCCACAGTTCATAGCGGTATGATGTGAAACACGGGGTTACCGGGGGATGCCCGGAAGCAAGAGAAGTATCACGGCAAATCCACGTCTTAAGAGAAGAAGAAGAAAAACAGTAAACAAACAAGCATTGACACCAACGCTGATGTTAACATTGTTAGAATTTTTCTTAACCTAAGATGGAACACATGAAGTCAGAGGAAAGCAACCACTTTTTCACACTTCGTTTATTCAACTATTTATTTTAGTTTTTGCTTAATGATGCTGTTTTGACCAACAATAGTGTATTGATGATTAGTGCCAAATTGACATTGACATTTACCTCTCCTCCACTCTGTAGGGTGAGAGTCTGCAGTCTGAGTCTCTTAAAAATGAGGCAAAAACACAAAATAAAAAGTGTGCAACGTGTTTCAGCGTCGTCTAGGTAATGTGATAAAGTGGCAAAGTGCTGTCCCATTCCTGTTTACAGCATTTTGAGCCCTCAAACTCAATCACTTTCCAAGTGACGTCAGTAAAGTCTGTGAGGGTTCAGGGCTTAGGGGGTACATTGGAATTGGGCCTCTCTCCCTTGTCTGTCTCACTAAATAGGCTGCAGACATGCCAATAAAACAGAGGTCACTGATAGACGGGCTGGACCCAGCCGCCGTCCTCTCCGGACTGCCGACCTGCAGCCAGTTTATTATTGTGAATTACTACCTTGTGACGGAGCGTTTCTTTTTTTAACCTGCGCAGCTTTTCTAGCATTTACTTTACTGATTTAATGGCCCAGGAAACTCACAGACCAATCGCATGTGCTCTAATCGTCTCACATGAGGCTGCTCAGCCAATCAAATCTGTGCATTCCATCAGGCATTGCGTGTCCACTAGTGCAATACACCGGAGATGTTTTGGAAACACACATGGAGAGAGGAGGCGAAAGAGAAAAGAGATTTCACATGGCTTTTAATCAAGAATGTACAGATTCTTACATGTACATTCCTCCCACGGGCGGTTCAGAACCAGAATATCTCATAGATCTCCAATCCTAGCTGGCAGGACAAGCTAGAGCTCACGTTTCTCACTGAATAAGCGAAAGTAGGAAGTGGTAGCTATATAAGAGAGAACGAAAGAGAAGAGGAGGTATTACAGCTGTTCATTTGTTAATATGTGACTTTTTATGATTTTTTTCCCTGAAATTAAGCACTTTATTTTAGTTTACTTAAATGTAGAATTTATTATTAAAGTAGTTTTTTTAATTATTATCCCTCCAGTTTGATGTGAAAACTGAATATTGCTGAAATATTGTCAGTGTTTGACTAAAAACATATGTTGATACAACTATACGTTATGGCACTGAATGATAACGCAAGTTAGTCGTTATGATGTTCCGGACCTTTGCTTCGGGAAATTTTCTCTAACTGGACCTCTTTGAATTCTAATTGAATATCCCTGCAATAAAAGGGCAGGGATTCCTCCAGTTGTCAGCATACTCCACACCAGCAGATGGAGCTAAAGCTTTTTTGATACAAGTCACAAAGATCTAACACTTCCTGGTTCTGCATAGTTACCAGGAAGTGCTAGTTGGATGATGTGACATTGGCTGCACATGACAAGGGGCAGCAATGCAGAGTGATTAGCAAGCTCTGAACTGTGACTGTAATTTTGCACTTTTTTGTGTATTTTTGTAGATGACGAGTGGACAGCTGTCGAGGGCAGAGGCCTTGGCGTGCTCTGGTTGCAGATATGCATGCCATGTGATGCTCTACTCTGACACGAAAACTCAGCTGTTTGGGAGAATTCCCATGAGACATGTCATACTGGTGAGTAAGAGCATTGTGTGTATGCACATGCATGTATTTAAAAGATTATTCATTTTTATTTGTTTACATGTATGCAAAAAATACAAATGAATATACATAAACAACAGAAGATGTGATATAGAGGTACAAAAACCCTCAGGGGCTTGATCAGGGCACCCTCCTGTGTATACCTTAATCTGTTAGAAAAGGAGAAAAAAATTAAATGGGAAAGAAAATTAGAAAAAGACTAATATTAATTTGCGTATCACTAAACCACTGTAAATTAAATCAAACTGTAATTGAGATGTCTCTGGTAAGAGTAGATGGAAATGATTGAGTCATTGCATGCACAAATGATGTGCTGCTACTACAACTGTACTACTTGATTTCAGTGTTGAGTGTCTGCCTGTTTGTGTCTAAGCATCTCTGCCTCTGTGGATACATCAGTGTGTATAACAGCCTCTAACACTTCCCACAGATGCAGATGCGCTTTGATGGTCTGTTGGGTTTCCCTGGCGGGTGAGTCTTTCCTTGTGCTGCTTTTGTTTTATCCTTTTATGTGCAAAGGTCTCTTTTTCATCACAGATGAGCCTCACTGTGCATTCAGACCAAACGCAAAGTGAGGGTTGGGGGCGGTGCGATTACATCTTGTGACATCATCTTGTCACAAGATCTCTGACGTAATTGCTGACGTAATCTGCACTCTGCGCATGCGTTGGCATCTGTGGCCACCTGTCGGAAGCTCCGTCTTAAACCTAACTCTTATCCAGTTTTAATCCACTCTTTTTCGTTACATTTTTTATATCCTTTTTATTTAACTTAAGTTTTTAACTTAAGTTTTACGTGGGTTAAGGATTTTAGCCATCCGACATGGATTTTAAGCTAGATGACCGTAAAAACGCGATCAACGCTACTGATCGCAACAAAGCTCCGGTGACTATGCTAGCCGAAATAACTCTGCCCCATGAGGACTGCACACTCCTTAAGAAAGCGAACAAGAAGATTGCTGACCTTATGGAAGACATCCGACGACTTTCAGAGGAACTCAAAGAGAAAGATTCCCTGCTGACTGGCTTTATGGATGTGGCTTCAGTACAAGCCAAACAGATTGTTTCTCTTAGCGCAACCGCTAACATCCAGGACACCGTATTTTGGGACCCCTCTAGCCTTCCCAGGCTTTCATCCTGCTCGACTTCAAAGCATCAGTCAACCTGTGTGGTGGTCCGTGGCTGCAAGAGAGGCTCGGATGGGGCTGCCTCTCCTCCGCACATCGGCCTCTCCAACTGCTATGCAGCCCTGTCTAACGACACTCCAGTCCATCCAGCTGATGCACCTGTGGCTTCGAGTCTCCCTGATACGGATCTCTTTCTGCCCACAGTGCCTGCCGACACTGTTGCATCTCCTTCACCGGCTACATCTCCTGCACTGGGCCGCCGGTTTGCCGCCGGGCCTGATCGGCGGCCGTCATCCCGGTCAAAAACCTCCGCTTCCCGACGTAGGATCCTGAAGGTGGCTGTGCTCAGACGCTCCGGAGGCCGTCTCTATCCTGCACCGTCGGGTAGCCCTTCTCTCAGGTCTGTTACTGCTACTCCAACACAACACTCGGCAGCTCACACACTCCATCCTCAGTCCGCACGCAGTGTTGAAGCAGATTATGCTCAGTCCTGCTCTGGAACCACACAACCGGCATCTCCTCGTCCCCTTTTCTCCCCAACCACACTAATAATTGGTGACTCCATAACCAGAAACCTCCGTTTCTTTAACGCTACCACTCAATGCTTCCCTGGTGCCACCACAGCCGACATTTTAAAAAAACTCCAGGACCTGATGCCGTCGCTCCCGTCCTCCATCACAAGAGTGATAGTCCATGTCGGAACAAATGACACAGCTCTTCGGCAGTCTGAGCTGACAAAATCAGATTTTAACCGTCTTTTTAACTTTTTAAAGCAGTGTGGAAAGTCCGTTTTTATCTCTGGTCCCATTCCCACAGTTGGTCGCGGTGCTGGCCGCTTCAGTAGACTCCTTGGCCTCCACGACTGGGTCCAGTCCGCCTGCAGGGCTCATCGTGTGTGTTATGTGGATAATTTTAATATTTTCTGGCAAAGAATGTCTCTTTTTAAGACAGATGGACTTCACCCAAACAAACGGGGCTCAGAAATGTTAGCTGCGCACATACAGCATGTGGTGCGGTCCACACATGATTTACGTGAATGACTAATCATTCATGCAGCACACCTGGACGCACCACCGCTCACTGAACAGATCTCTGGCTCACTGCCACAAACAACTGTCTCCACCTGCTGGCATGTAAAGCCGTCTGCTCCCAGCGCTGTTCCACAGACTTCTATTCCTGTCATCATCACGTATAGACCAGTAAACCGAAATGTGCACATCCCACACAGAAATAATAGTAATCTCTTAAGGATTAGGACAACTGCACCAACTCCAGCACCCAGAACAAACTCATTTAAAATGGCTCTCTTCAATGTGAGATCACTTTCAAGTAAGACTTTTATCTTAAATGATTTTATCTTGTCTGCAAATCTAGATTTTATGTTTTTAACTGAATTCTGGTTGCAGATGAATGACTATAGCCAGCTAGCTGAACTGTGTCCGCCTCAATATGATTGTTTTAGCCAACCGAGGGTCAGTGATCGTGGTGGTGGGCTAGTGAGCGTGTAAAGGAAAAATTTTAAATGTCATCAAGTACGCTGTGATGAATTTAACTCCTTTGAAGTTCTCACTATTAAAGATGGAGGGCTGCAACCTATCATATTTGTTATAATTTATCGCCCCCCAAAACCGCCTGGAGGATTTTTATCAGAACTTCCTGAATTTTTATCTACTCTGGTTTTAAATTATGACAGAATTGTTCTTTGTGGCGATTTTAATATTCATGTTGATGACCCCAACAATGTTAATGCAATTAACTTTTTAAATATAGCCACTTCTTTTAACTTCAAACAACACGTTAAAGGGCAAACACATAACCGTGGTCATACACTGGACTTGGTTTTTACCCTGGGTGTCAGCATTTCCTCTGTGGAATTGGTGGACATGACCATATCTGACCACAGATGTATTGTTTTTAGCTGTGATTCGCCTGTTACTCATGCCGCCTCACCAAGCTCCGTGTGTTCTCGCATCTTTAATGAACAAAGTGTTTCAAAGTTTTGCGCATTCTTTCAGAGCCAAAGCCAACACCTGTCTGATTCCAACACCAACAATCTGGTCGATCACTTCAATCATATCTGCTTGTCGTCACTAAATATTACTGCTCCTCTAAAGGTTAGGCCTACGTCTAAAGCTAGTAAGCAACCCTGGATAAATGACAGCATTCGCAGCCTAAAAAGGGAATGCAGGAAAGCAGAACACAGATGGAAAAAATCCAGTCTCCAAGTCCATTACCTCAGTCTGAAGGATTTATTAATTAACTACAATAACATGGTTAAGGATGCGAGAACACACTATTTTTCTGAACTCATTACTACACATAAACACAATCCCAGGTTTCTGTTTAAGACTGTGGATCAGCTGGTAAACCCAACCCCTCCTTGTGCCTCAGCTGGAAGTAATGATGACTGTGAATTGTTTTTATCTTATTTTACCAATAAGGTGGTGTCAATCAGAGCCTCTATTACCCCCGCGGCCTCTTACTCAGAGGTTCCTCACCAGCAACAAGAGAGTTTTAACCAGTTTTATCCCATCGACTTGTCTGAGCTTTTACAAACAGTATCACAAATGAGAGTGTCCTCCAGCCCACTTGATGTAATACCTACAAAATTTTTACTGAAAGTAATAGATTCTGTTGGGCCCCATTTGATCTCTGTTTTCAACAGCTCCCTATCTACTGGTTGTGTCCCTGATTATTTTAAAACGGCTTGCGTGAACCCACTTTTAAAGAAACCTGGTTTAGATCCCTCCCTCCCACATAATTTTAGACCAATTTCAAAACTGCCTTTTATTGCAAAGATTCTAGAAAGAATTGTGTCCAAACAGCTGCTCACTGTACTGGAAAATAACAAATTATTTGAAAAGTTTCAGTCTGGTTTTAGGAAGTACCACAGCACTGAGACTGCCCTGCTTAAAGTCACCAATGACCTTTTAATGTCTGCTGATGAAGGTATGTGCTCAGTCCTTGTACTCCTGGACCTTAGCGCTGCTTTTGACACCATTGATCACAACATCATGTTAGACAGACTGAGGCACTGGGTGGGGATCTCTGGTACTGCCCTAGAATGGTTTTCATCCTACCTGTCAAATAGGAAGTTTTGTGTGTCTGTAAACAACTATGTCTCCTCATTCTGTCCGAGACGAGCACGACCGTGCGAGGTCCCTATTGAATTTGCTCGGATTATTAGGGCCCGAGCACGACCGTGCGAGGTCCCTATTGAATTTGCTCGGATTATATATATATATTTAGGGCCCGAGCACGACCGTGTGAGGTCCCTATTGAATTTGCTCGGATTATTTATTTATTTATTTATTAGGGCCCGAGCACGACCGTGTGAGGTCCCTATTGAATTTGCCGTGGCGTCGATGATTCGCCATGAAAACAGGAAGTTGTTGTAACTTCAGTGTACATGCTCACATCTGGACCAAACTGTACATGTAGGATGAGAGTCCCGCCCCGGAACACATGTACATGCCGACATTCACCCACAGTCATAGCGCCACCTGCTGGCAACAGAAAGTGACCTTTAACGAAGCAGCCCCCGCCGCACGTTTCACCTACGTGCACGAATTTTCTGTGGTACATGTATCTTGTCCAGACGCACAAAAAAGTCTCTTGGAGCCATAGCCTAAACCCAACAGGAAGTCGGCCATTTTGAATTTTACGTCAAATTTTGGATGATTTACACACTTCGTACTTTAACAAACTCCTCCTAGGGATTTAGTCCGACCGACCTCAAATTTGTGCTGTGCCTTCTAAAGGCATTGAAGATGAAAAGTTGTGCTACTTGCAAGTTTTCGTCAATGGGCGTGTCCGTGGCGTGGTGTCAAAGATCAGCTCTTCGCCATGACACGGAAGTTGTCGTAACTTCAGTGTACATGCTCACATCTGCACCAAACTGTACATGTAGGATGAGAGTCCCGCCATGAACACATGTACATGCTGACATTCACCCACAGTCATAGCGCCACCTGCTGGCAACAGGAAGTGACATTTAACGAAGCAGCCCCCGCCGCACGTTTCACCTACGTGCACGAATTTTCTGTGGTACGTGTATCTTGTCCAGACGCATAAAAAAGCCTCTTGGAGCGATGCCCTAAAATCAACAGGAAGTCGGCCATTTTGAATTTTACGTCAAATTTTGGATGATTTACACACTTCGTACTTTAACGAACTCCTCCTAGGGATTTAGTCCGACTGACTTCAAATTTGTGCTATGCCTTCTAAAGGCATTGAAGATGAAAAGTTGTGCTATTTGCGAGTTTTCGTCAATGGGTGTGTCCGTGGCGTGGCGTCAAAGATCAAGTCTTCGCCATGACACAGGAAGTTGTTGTAACTTCAGTGTACATGCTCACATCTGAACCAAACTTTACGTGCTTGATAACTCTCCCACCCCGCTGTGGAGGACCGATCCTGACACAGTCAGAAATAAATACAGAAATAAATAAGTGCTCAATAAATATAAGCATCCAATTAAATACACAAAAAAATAAAGTAAATAAATAAATGTAGGTAGTAATTAAGTTATACAAGGAGACATCAATGTATATATTTTAATTAGTGCCTTTAATACGCCTTTAATAGTGCCTTTAATAGTATTATTATATAATATAATAATAATACCTTTATTTATTAACCTTTGTTATAATTACCTTATTTGTTTATTCAACTTTATTTATTACTAATTTTTTTAATGTATTTATTTATGTGTGTGTTTTAATATTTTGTCTGTTTTATTCTTCCTTTGTATTTATTTACCTTATTTATTTTCACCCATGGTATTTATTTCTGCCTGTCTTTTTTAAATTTTGTATGCATTTCTGCCTCATTATGCAAATGAGGAGGGGCTGTGTCTCAAGGGGTCATCTTCTCTGCTATTGGTGGACCAGTCAGACAGGAGAGCTCCTACTCTGCCTGCAGACATCAACGATCTTGCCCCTCACACAGTCAGATGGCTTCCTTCAGTGCACTGAGGTGTTTAACAACTCTGAAGACAATACTACCAGCAATGTCTTCCTTCTCTTTTCACGTAGACGCTCCGACAGACAGTGCTTTCAGTTTGCTGCATGCATGGACACAGAACTGCGATATAGGGAGAAGCACACGGTCAGCTGGCTGCAGCTAAATCTGGAGTGCACTCGTATTCAATTCTGTATGGTAAATTCAGTTTTAACGGAGCAGAGCGAGCTGACAGGCAGAGTTAGAGACTTTTTCTGTCTGTTTCTCTCTTTACAAAGACGCATGTTGCAGTCAGAGTCTTCTCTGAAGAGGGCAATGAAGTCTCAGTAGTACCCGATGCGAGCACCACATACAACACAATTTATCAAATTACACAACGGATATACAGTATGAAAATAAGATTGATTGGATTATACTCACAGGAAGTATAAAACCTGTTACATGCGTAACACAGTAATTTCAGGGAAATTACTTTACTTAGATTTAAGTACTGCAGTTGTACATTTGAAATACCTTCCTACCTTTCTGATAGGAAGCCTTCTTGAGGTGGTATAAAACATTTCTTCTTATATTCTGATTTGAGTTGTGGACAACTATGACCACATGAATTAAAAAAATTAAACATTTCACTGCCCAAGTCAGCTATAACACAAGTCTTGTTCATTAGACTACATGCTGTACAGTATTTGTGGACAGATTTTGTCCCAGGATTTATTATGCATTTCTTCTTCTTCGTTGCATGGTTTAGAATAATAAGGTGAGAAATGGGTCTATTCTGAGTTCATCCTGCACTGCAGCAGCTAAAAAAGTCCATTTAATCCCAAAAACGCTTTTCTTTTAGGCAGGCTGGAGCAGAAACACAGTAACGATGAAATGTGTGCTGTCTCACATTCTTCCTCTGTATGTACACATAAACAACAAGGCAGGGAAATATAAAAGGATTTATTTTATTGTTTGGGTACATTATTGTTCAGTGTACATGGTCACATCTGAAACAAACTTTACGTGCTTGATAACTCTCCCACCCCGCAGACATCTACACGCCAATACCGATTTATATTCATAGCGGCAAGTGCTATGTAGCTCCACATAGGGGACACAGGAAGTGACATATAGCACCTTCATGCGGCGTCGGAACCGCGTAACAAATTCACAGCCGCACCGGCAGAGCTCCAGAATGTGCAACTCGGCCGGCTCACACGCGGACGCGCTACAAGTGCGAGGGCCCGCCCAACGCTGCTTGCAGCTTTAATTAGCACGACCGTGCGAGGTCCCTATTGAATTTGCTCGGATTATTTTTTTTTTTTTTTTTTTTTTTTTTTTTCTGCAAAGTAGGCCCAAATGACATGGCCTAAACTACTCGAAAACTCACCAAAATTTGCAAACATGTCAGAACCGGTGAAAAATTTCGTATTCTACAAGTTTCGCACATGGGCGTGGCAAAATGACTCGCTAGCGCCACCTAGAAAATTGGAAATTAGCCCCTCGTTCACGTTCAACCTACATGTACGAAATTTTCTGGGGACATGTATCGTATCAAGACGCACAAAAAAGCCTCAAGAACCCATAGCCTAAAGTCAACAGGAAGTCGGCCATTTTGAATTTTATGGCCATTTTGGATGATTTACACACTTCGTACTTTAACGAACTCCTCCTAGGGATTTAGTCGGATCGACGTCAAATTTCTGCTGTGCCTTCTAAAGGCATTGACGATGAAAAGTTGTGCTATTTGCGCGTTTTCGTCAATGGGCGTGTCCGTGGCGTCGATGATTCGCAATGAAACAGGAAGTTGTTGTAACTTCAGTGTACATGCTCACATCTGGACCAAACTGTACATGTAGGATGAGAGTCCCGCCCTGAACACATGTACATGCCGACATTCACCCACAGTCATAGCGCCACCTGCTGGCAACAGAAAGTGACCTTTAACGAAGCAGCCCCCGCCGCACGTTTCACCTACGTGCACGAATTTTCTGTGGTACGTGTATCTTGTCCAGACGCACAAAAAAGCTCTTGGAGCCATAGCCTAAATCAACAGGAAGTCGGCCATTTTGAATTTTACGTCAAATTTTGGATGATTTACACACTTCGTACTTTAACGAACTCCTCCTAGGGATTTAGTCCGACCGACCTCAAATTTGTGCTGTGCCTTCTAAAGGCATTGAAGATGAAAAGTTGTGCTATTTGCAAGTTTTCGTCAATGGGCGTGTCCGTGGCGTGGCGTCAAAGATCAACTCTTCGCCATGACACGGAAGTTGTCGTAACTTCAGTGTACATGCTCACATCTGGACCAAAACTGTACATGTAGGATGAGAGTCCCGCCCTGAACACATGTACATGCTGACATTCACCACAGTCATAGCGCCACCTGCTGGCAACAGGAAGTGACTTTTAACGAAGCAGCCCCCGCCGCACGTTTACCTACGTGCACGAATTTTCTGTGGTAGTGTATCTTGTCCAGACGCACAAAAAGCCTCTTGGAGCCATGCCTAAAATCAACAGGAAGTCGGCCATTTTGAATTTTACGTCAAATTTTGGATGATTTACACACTTCGTACTTTAACGAACTCCTAGGGATTTAGTCCGACCGACCTCAAATTTGTGCTGTGCCTTCTAAAGGCATTGAAGATGAAAAGTTGTGCTATTTGCAAGTTTTCGTCAATGGGCGTGTCCGTGCGTGGCGTCAAAGATCAGCTCTTCGCCATGACAGGAAGTTGTCGTAACTTCAGTGTACATGCTCACATCTGGACCAAACTGTACATGTAGGATGAGAGTCCCGCCCTGAACACATGTACATGCTGACATTCACAGACAGTCATAGCGCCACCTGCTGGCAACAGGAAGTGACTTTTAACGAAGCAGCCCCCGCCGCACGTTTACCTACGTGCACGAATTTTCTGTGGTACGTGTATCTTGTCCAGACGCACAAAAAAGCCTCTTGGAGCGATGCCCTAAAATCAACAGGAAGTCGGCCATTTTGAATTTTACGTCAAATTTGGATGATTACACACTTCGTACTTTAACGAACTCCTCCTAGGGATTTAGTCCGACCGACTTCAAATTTGTGCTGTGCCTTCTAAAGGCATTGAAGATGAAAAGTTGTGCTATTTGCGAGTTTTCGTCAATGGGTGTGTCCGTGGCGTGGCGTCAGAGATCAAGTCTTCGCCATGACACAGGAAGTTGTTGTAACTTCAGTGTACATGCTCACATCTGAACCAAACTTTACGTGATTGAACTCAAGGGGTCATCTTCTCTGCTATTGGGGACCAGTCAGACAGGAGAGCTCCTACTATGCCTGCAGACATCAACGATCTTGCCCCTCACAGTCAGATGGCTTCCTTCAGTGCCTGAGGTGTTTAACAATCTGAAGACAATACTACCAGCAATGTCTTCCTTCTCTTTCAGTAGACGCTCCGACAGACAGTGCTTTCAGTTTGCTGCATGCATGGACACAGAACTGCGGTATAGGAGAAGCACACGGTCAGCTGCTGCAGCTAAATCTGGAGTGCACTCGTATTCAATTCTGTATGGTAAATTCAGTTTTAACGGAGCAGAGCGAGCTGACAGGCAGAGTTAGAGCTTTTTCTGTCCGTTTCTCTCTTTACAAAGACGCATGTTGCAGTCAGAGTCTTCTCT